>NC_056748.1:336769139-337061639 GCF_019279795.1 Protopterus annectens | reverse complement strand
ATATATAGATGTGTGTATATATATATATATATATATATATATATATATATCTATATATATATATATACATATATATATATATATATATATATATATATATATATATATATAGATGTGTGTATATAGATATAGATATATATAGATGTGTGTGTATATGTAAAAAATATATATATATATATATATATATATATATATATATATATATATATATATATATTTAGGTCTACTTTGACCCACCAAAATTAATTTCCCAAAACGTTATTTTGCAATTTTGTTTTAGCGAAAGTGCATTTATCTGAAAATGTACTTTTGCAAAAATCGATTTACCAAACAGCAAAAAAAAAAAAAAAAAAAACACACCATAACTACACTAAACACATTTATGCAGGGGGTGAAGGCTGTGGCCCCCAAACCCCAGCTACTTATATATTCTAACTCCAAGATTGCACTACAGTAGGGAAAAGGGAATATTCCCTTATCCTTACTGTGCCACAATCTACAACAACAATCTCACTTGCGTTCGGTGAAGCATTTTTTTGAGAAAGTGCATTTTCAGATAAATGCACTTTCATGAAAGCGGATTTGGGAATTCATTTTGGAGAAAAGTAATTTCCCATGTATGTGTGTGTGTATGTATGTATATATATACATACACACGTACACAACAATACACACAAACATAAGCATTTACATATATTCACATGCAACATTCTAGTCACTGGAGACCCCATTGTGAGATAAACTGATGTCCCTCTCAGCAGGCTAAGTAAGGAGGTAATCGCTGTCATTTGCTTATCAGGGGCTAGGATCTACCACATTACAAATCCACTCAGGTCAATGGACCACAAGTACCAGTATGACTCAGTCACAGTGGGTGTAAATGACCTGAGATGTACCTCCTGAGACTATACAAAGAGGGACATTGTGAAGTTCTTGGAATCTGTGTGTCCCAGGCTGGTATGAGCATAGCTTTAAGCAGAATTTGACCTTCTCCAAGGATGTTGCTACAGTATTAAGAAAATATGACTGTCTTTAGTAATTGGCATAGTTTCTGGTGTCATTCTAAGGGGATGCAATATTTTTCAGCATGGAAAGAAATGGTTAACAGACCATGCTACTTTTCCATGGATGGTCTGCCTCTATCCCTTCTAGACCTTCAAATATTTTAGGTAAAAATTGTCCACCCCGCATAGTGCTTTTCTAGATAATGCCAAACTTAAAGTACTTCCAAAATAGCAATTCAAAACCAAGAAAATCTAATGGTGTTACTGCTCAATGCTAGCAGTCTAAACAAAAACCTCTCTCCTTAGAAGCACTCTTTACCCTAGAGAATGCGGACTTCTGTGCAGTCACTGAGATATGGTTTAAAGGTGTGTAGAGCTAGGTGTGGATGATTGAGAGTTAGGATCAGCCATTGAATTCCCATTCTGTAGAAGGCTTACCCCAAACAAATAACTGGTGCCAGAGGCATGGAGTAAAACCTAAAGCAAAGAGTGTCTTATTGTACCCTTTGGGAAATGGGACTATTCTGGGAAATTACCATATTGACAATATCTCCTAAGAGTCAACCCTGTGCTTTCTTCACCTTGTGTTTTCCTTGTATTCTGCTTTTAACTGCGTATTAAAAGTTGAAAAGAGACCACAGCTCTGTCTCTTGTGAGTCAGGCAGAATTTTTTCCCCCATCCTCCCACCCAGTTACTGTTGTGTTCTTAAACACCACTGTCTTTCTAAATGCCTGCCCCTTATGTTAATTTGACCATACATCTCATTTCCTCTCTGCTTTTACTGGTTTGTGTGAGTAAGCGTAAAATTATCATTTTGTGAAATCACTCCCTTTCAACTATTTAAATTTATTTGCCATCCTACTGTATTCCATAGTACTAGAATACAAAAGTGACCACCCCTTTTCAATCTATCTTGCTGTTTTAAAAATAGTGACTCTCCACTAAAACTTAACTTTTTAGACAGGTAACATTTAGTGACCTACTTTCGCATCTAACTCCTCTAGTGCACACTGCAGTGTTTAGGATAAACCATTTTTTTATCTTACCTTTAAGCATCCCTGTGACTAGCACTTGCTCTAAAACCTGCTGGAAAGCACTAGGAAGCCTTAAACTGATACAAGCACTCAACTCACCCTGTTAATAAGGAGAAATTAATCGTAGGCACTAATTGCAAAGTACCTTGCTAAGGTAAGGGAAAACAACTCTTGTTGTTGTTGTGTCTGTTGGCTTTTCCCAGTTAGGGGTCGCAACAGCGGAACTCCGGCCCTCTAATGATTGGCAGAAGATTTTTACGTGCCAAGTTGCCAGCCCTGATGCACAACCTTCAACGAAGGTATGCCCCTTCACGCATGTCTCCACACAGAAGATGCTTTAGCTGATAATCGAATGGAACAACGTCTTGCTGGGAGACAAGAACTCTACCACAGCACGACCAAAAAAGCACCAAACCAGGCATGTCCAAGGGTCACCTTCCGGTGATTTCTCCTGTCCACCTAGTGAATCTGGGCATACTGGGGCAATGCAGCAATTGTCTCATGTACACAGACAATCCTCTCCTCCTACCACCCAACACTACAACCTGCAAGAGATGCACTTACATAACCAAACTGGAAGCAAAGCTCTCTCCACCCAAGATTGTGCTAGACAGTCAAGAGGAGAACGTTAACACTGACACTGCACCTCAAGCAATACATAGCCCTTCTAAACCCACACCATCAATACCCTCACATAGCAACACTAAACCCTCATATGTGGAGGCCCTTAACAGTAACCTGCCCAAGCAACAAGGACCTCCGAAGCTGAAACGCAAACAAACACCAATCACAACCAAAGTGTCACATAGCTCAAAAAACCAGTGTGCAACCCAACAACTGCCCCCAAGGCAAGTCAACATACCCAACACTTTAGTCGTAGGATCTCTATAGTTAGCCACACTGATGTCTCACTCACCAGGCTTAACAAGGAGAAAATTAGTCCGCTGCCTATTGGGTGCCAGGGTCCGCCACTTAACGCATGCACTCACAAAGAGGATTACTGGCCTCAAATAGATGCCCTACACTGACCATCTCAAAAAACTCCAGCTTTACTCTTTAGCATATCGCCTACTCCGAGGAGATCTCTGCCTAACATATAAAGCTATGTTAAACTCAGAGCTGTTGGACATGCTACACCTTAAGGATAGGAAACAACCAATGCAGGCAAAGCTCCAGGTTCACAGACAGTCTTTTAATAAAACACACAAGCGCTTTCACCACATGCTTCTTCAGGTGTGATACAAAAAGTAAATGACTAAGCCACCATATTTAACTAATTTCCTTTGTACTGGTCTGGCTTTCAAAGTAGGTCTGAGTGGTATACAATTGCTCAAACCATGTTCTAAATTCACTCTCAATCTAATGATCCATGAAGGAAATGAGTGGTTGGCTACACATTATATGCTACCTTCATGATCGAATATTTAGAGCATCTCTTTATTAGATATACATATATGTGCTTTTTACTTTTATGTCATTTTATGATGAAATTTTTTTTTTGTTTTTGCTTTTAGAATGATGCATTTTTATATATGTATCTGTTTTAAATGATGTTGGTATGAATGTTAGGAATTGTAGCTTTAAGCTGTAATTTGTCTTACTATGTGACTTCAATTTAATAGTTAAACATGGTGCCTTAGTCATTTACTTTTTGCATCACACCTGAAGAAGCATTTGATAAAAGTGCTTGTGTATTTTATTAAAAGACTGCCTGTGAACCTGGACCTTTGCCTGCATTGGTTGTTTCTTATCCTAAGATTTCTGCTTTTTTACAACAGAGGTACCTGGGGAATAGTGGCTGTTGTTTTTTCATGCTACACCTTAAGAAATCCCAATCCCTCCGAGCTACACACTCAAGAAACATAAACCTTGTCACCACAATAAACAGGACATGCTGGAGGGATAGATCCTTCTCCCAGAGACTTCCTATACTCTGGAACAAGCTACCCATCTATGTCAAGCAAAGTTCCTCATTAGCACTCTTCAAGAAAAATCTTGATGAGTGTATGGGAAATAGGAAATACACCCTGGGGATCACTTCTGTGTCTCTGCTCAACAGGGGCACAGGAAATTAACTTTCTTGGGTGGCGTAAGCCAGGTAACCTTGTTGGCTAGGCTTACTTAGGCCCTTGGGCCGATACCCTACTACCTACCTATGAACATACAAGGCCATGTCAAACCCAGAGCTGTTGGACATGCTATACTTAAAGAAATCCAATCTTTCAGAGCCACATGCTCCAGGGATCTAAACCTTGTCATCACAGTGAACAAAACATGCTGGAGGGATAGGTTCCTGACCCAGAGACTCCCCAGACTCTGAAATAGACTGCCCATACATGTCAAGCAGAGCACCTCTTTGGCCGTCTTCAAAAGGAACCTTGATGATTGGATGGGAGATAGAAAATTCACCGCAGGGATCATGTCAGTCACCCTGCTAGACAGGGGTTCAGGGAAGAAATACCCAGGGAATTGTTATGGCTAGGCTTGTATAGGCCCTAGGGCCGATAGCCTAGTACCAACCTATGAACTTAAACCAATTTGTCAAACACTCCAAGTTCTAAGTGGTCAAAATTCAGTCCATTCTTTCTTTTGATAAAGGACAATTGGATGTGCTCGACAGATCACTAAAACACATACTATCACATAAAAATGGACAGACAATCCAGTAGACACATTCACTTCCAGTTGGGAGCCATTTACTTTCATTTCAGAGCCCTTCCTTTTGGTTTCACTACAGTACCCCCCCCCCCCCCTGGTGTTCACCAAATGTATGGCAGTGATTGCGGCTGCCCTAGGATTGCTGGGATTCCAGGTGTTTCCATACCTCAGTGACAGTCTCCTCATAGCTCCCACCAGGCATCTACTGACATGTGCCAGGGACTGTCTACACTAGGGCATTCCAGTCAACTATGACAAATTTCACCTCCTTACAACCCAAACCCTGGAGTTCTAGGGGCTCATCTGGATATAGTTTTTCAAGTAGTTTGGCATCTTTAGTCCAGATTGTTCAAACTACAGCTTCAACTGAAAAATGTATTATCTTCAGTCACCATCAACCAGGCTGGTCCTGCAGTTTGTGGGGTCACTGGCAGCCTCCATAACCCTATGTCCCTCAGCAAGATGCTACATAAGAGTACTAAGATGGATTCTAGCAGCTGATTGGTCTATGAGTTGACATCCCATGACATCTCCCATTTGAAATACAAAGATCTGCCAACAGCATGTATCCTGGTGGAGCCCTGCACCAAATGTTTCTCAGGATCCATTGCCTAAGGCCACAGTGACCACAGACACCACCCACTGGGGGGGGGGTTACCTTGGACACTCATAGGTGAATATTAGCCTAAGTGCCTTGAAAGGCCAGTTTAAGCCTAGACAGTAAACTGAGGTCAATCTTCCTTAGTGAGAATCAAACCTTGTACAATTTGTTTGCGAGGTAAACACCTTAAGCATTATGCCAAAAAACTCTAGTCTAAGGCAAGTGCCCCCCTTAGAGGCCAACCTTCACATCAATGTCCTAGAAATGAGGGCAGTCCTTCTAGCATTTCTGGCATTTCAAGACATCCTTCCTCAAGGGCCAATTACTATACAGCTGGACAACATGTTAGTAGTCTGGAACATCAACAAACAGGGAGGAACCCACTCTCACCCCTTGTGTCAGGAGCAGTGAGAGTGTGGCAGTGGGTGATCTCTTCCAACTATTTTCTTTTAGCAATGTACATTCAGGGGAAGACTAACATTTTAGCGGTATTAGTATTTAGCAGTATGAATGCTCATTTGATATATAGTCATACCTCTCAGCTGTCCAGATTTTTGCAGAATGTCCACTTTGTTGTTTATTTTTGCTCAGTTCATTATAACATTTGTGATTTTTCTGGCACGCCATTGATGATGGAAGTCACTAAATATTAATAGACATTTGAGTTTCAGACTTCACATCTTTCAGAAAATGCATGCCAATGCAACACCCTTTATTTTATCAACTTTCTAAGGTTGTAAGAACAATATTTAAAATCTGTCCCTATGATTGGACATTTGTCCCCATTGCTTTTGGCTTTGTCCAAATTTCTTGGTCTAAGAAGTTAAGAGCTATGTAATAATGTTTTAAAAAGTTATGAAACAGTATTTTGTGGAGAAATACTGCTGCATTTGTTGTTTTAATTCTTGTGGGATGTACTTTTTAAGTAATTTTACATCTGTAAAGATTTTTATCTATATATATACAAAGTATGTACAAATAAATAATTAAATAAAGATATACAGTAGCAACATTTGGGGAACCAGTGCTATTGTGATGGCTACAGTAGCAACATTTGGGGAACCAGGGCTATTTTGATGGCTATCTATGAACAGAAATGCTACATACTGTATCCTTACAAGTTGAATGCTGAAATATTTAATAGCACAAGGAGAACATAAGAGAACAACATATTAACATATCCATAGCAGTGATTGTAATCCCTTTCTCTAAGATGAGTCTACAAAGAGAGAACTTGTTTCATGACTCCTATTGAAACTTAAGGAGGTAGTAGTATGAAATGACACCTAAGGTTTTGTGCAGCAGGTATTAGTATGTTACCTGGACGTGGGAATATGTGTTTTGCATTACCTCACAAAGGAAACATACAAAGGGACCTATTAGTTAATTACTACCTATTAATTCTCTATGCAATACTACTATACTGCTAATTATGCTTACAATGTCGGTAGTCCTATTATGGTTAAAAAAAATGACATTAAGGGAACGTTTTTGACTCGACACAGAGTATATCATCACAGAGTCTGAAGAATAGCACAGTGAAAAAACTATATCTCTGTAGTTTTGAAGGCTGACTAGGGACATTAGCACATATTTTGTGTTATCCATGCCATTTTAAAAATTGTTATTCACATTTATTCAGTAAAATATTCACATATACTTTTATCAAGTCATATAAATATTTTAAGGTTTAGCAATTTTTGTAATTAGTTATTATTTTGTTGTTGTAAATACAGACTTAATTTAATGATAATTTACTTTCTACTTCAATATTTATTCAGATACATTATGATTGGAGACAAGGAAGTTGAATACCATCCAATCTTTTTCATTCTACTTTGACACACGCACCAATCATTCTTTCATGCATTGCTCAGTCTCTCATACCCACAGACACAGTGACTTATGCATTCGCACACACAGACATTCTGCTTTCACACACGCACAGATCATTCTTTCTCTCTCTCATACCCACAGACACAGTGGCTTCTACATTCACACACACAGACATTCTGCTTTCACACACACACATTGTTCACTCGCTCAGGCATCGGCAACTCTCTCTCTCATACAATCACAGACACAATCTCATCTGCATTCATAAACACACATGCATTCTGCTTTCATGCATGCACCAATCATTCCATCATGCATCGCTAACTTCCTCTCATACACACGCATCTGTCATACACACAAACTCTCTTCTGCATTCACAAACACAGAAATTCTGCTTTCACACATGCACCGCTCATTCTCTCATGCATTGCTCATTCTCTCCCATACACACAGACACGGTCTCTTCTGCGTTCACACACATACATTCTGCTTTCAGACATACATTCCCTAACGCACATGCGATCAGAATGACACACACACATACACACACTGCAAAGCACGGCAATACCTGTAAACTGTACAGCTGTCCTGTAATCTCTGAATATAAGTCTGTTTCAGAATGTCTGGCAAATTAGGGGTAAATCATTAAATACAACCGGCAAGCAAATGCATGCTAATGCAAAATCTGTCATTCCATCAACTATATAAGGCTTTCAGAAAAACATCTAAAAACTCTCCCTATTTTTAAGGCTTTCATCAGATTTCTAGCTGTAAGAGGTTGATAGGTATGAAGCATGGTTATTGGAGACCGATTGTAGTAAGACGTAAAAAAAACAGCTACAACAGGAGAACACGAAGCAAGAAACTATTAAATGACACCAGGCACTTTAAGCAGAGCCACATATTGGCATGGACTAAAACTTTTTTACAGTTAACTTACTGAAACAGTGCATGTGATGATAGTTGTCAAGCAGTTTGGCTGCACTTTTTCATGGAGGAGATACTTGCTCCGATGATGTTTACAGTCCTGAGGGAAACAGTGGTAGTAACACTCACAGTTCCACAACAAGTAATTTATAGCAGCTGTTAACCGGGCCAGCATTGTAATGTCTACGTCACAGTGTGGGAGGAACATAAGAAGTGGGAACTACTGATTAGACTGTGTGGAAGGTACGTCACGAAGGTGGAGACAAAGTCCACCTGAAATTATGCGATACAAAAGAATGGGGAATGGGTCTCCCTGCCCTACGCTAAGGAAGGAGAGAAATGTAAAACTGAAAAGTTTGTTAGAGGATTCATGTAACAGCAGGAGGCTAGGGTGATTTTACAAAGATAAAGGAAAACTTGCATTTGAGTTAACATGTGCTGGAGCCCGGAGTTTTCCTTTAATGATGTTACAGATATTCTGTGAGGTTATACCAGTTTCACACTTTGCACAGTATTAACAGTTCTACTGGAGATGACACAGTAAAAATCAAGATCAAATGAAGATCACCAGCTCTTAATCAAATGCGATGATCCCTGATGCACTAAATTTGCAAATGGAACCTTTCTGCAGTACAAAACTTGACATGGATGCTTGGCAACTACACCAACTTGCTTCTAATAGTAACTGCAGTTAAAACTCATTTTACTTGTTTAAAAGTGCTCAATAAAACAGCATATTTAAATATATATGTAACAGGGAAAATATGAGGACAGCTCCGAAACAGCAGATGGATGTGGGTTCAGTGTATAGAAAAAATAGACTTGGAATTTACTATGAGCAAAAGAAACACGGACTTCAATGAAATGCAAAATGGCAAACTGAAAACAGAGAATAAATGCATTTTTTTCCTCCTCTCTTTGCTATGGGACCCCATCCCCAAATGGGTTCCTATCAGCATTTTCAATGTTGAAAATGCAGAATTTAATTTAATCGAACAGAAATGTTCGAAATCTCAGAAGAGTGAACTGACGGAACATCGATTTCTTTCCCAGGGAAAGAAATTGGTGGGCCGTCATCGGAGTTTGCTATTTCCTCCACTGCAGTGTGGTCAAAGAGTTGGTATATTTAAGTAGGGGGTGTGGGGGCACAGCCACCCATGTTGGAGGGGTGTGGGAGTGAGGCCCCACACTTCTGTCAGTGTTTAAAGTATTGAATTTTTTTTCTTTTTGCACGGAACACTGATTTCTTTCCCTGGGAAAGAAATTGATGTTCCGTCAGTTCGCTGTTTTGAGATTTCGAACATTTCTATTCGATTAAATTGCATTTGGTGTTTTCAGCATTCAATATGCTGATATAGACACCCCCCAAATTAACCAATTATAAACAATCTATCATATACAAAAAGCTTATTTTGAAAACTTTGCTAATGGCTCATAAAAAAATATTGCTAGTTTTCAACAGCCAGCTTATGACATCCATGGGTAGCAATGCAACAAAAAGCAAGGTATCTGGAGGCATAAACCAGCATTTTTCAGATAGCTTTAGGCCTCTTTGTTCTTTAATAAGTTAATCAAAAAATTATTTAAGTGACTCCGATGTACTATTAGCTATTGTTAAGACAATGTGATCACTGTTTGTGTTTACAAAGTAATAAGCCAATGTGATCACTGTTTGTGTTTACAAAGTAATATGACAGCATACTGTATACAGATAATTAAAGTAAAAGCCCTGGTTCACTACTATGATGTTTTTATATTCCTAGTTATAGCTTTAAATCATGTGACCTGTGGAAATAAGAAAGCATCCGTTTTTAGGCAATTTATATTTGTAAAGTAAAAATAATCCAGATTAAGGTAACATTTTCTGATACTGGTATAGTATCACACACTGTTTAACGAATATAACTAAGACATTTTGGAGTTACAGATAAAATAAGCTACAAATGTAAGACTAACTGCACTTAGAGCACACAGTCTCCTACCATTCGTTCTTTCAGTTTCTGATTGGCAGTCTGGTAAAGAATTATTGATGCAACATCAGATATCTACTGTTGAGTGTAACACTGGTATAGTTAGAAAGGTCACTGGGGTGCTTCCTTTTGTCATTTTGGATAGAAAAAGGGAATATCACCCTCTTTGGCAATGCCATTTTGCAAGGCTGTGTAACATGGGTTTAAATTAATAAATTCTTATGGAAGCATATGGGTGGCAAACTCTTGTACATGTGATGTGATGAATGCCTTGGTCCTCCCAGCACCAAAAAATCAAACTAGCACCGTGTTCTGTTTTGCCCATTATAAATAAAAGGAAAGTGTCTTGCTTCTTTCTAAACAAAGAATTATATTACCCATATTAGCATGTTTTCAGCCCTTGAGATAGCAGTTTTACAAACCCAGCCTCTAACCCTGTAGAAGCAGTCTGTTTGACATTAATTACCAGTAGGGCATGTCATTTATTCTCATTATAGATTGTGATTTATACTGCACATCAGAAGGAAACTCTTACAAATATGTTTGACATTTCTAATCTTCCTAGTTACCAAATATGCACAATAGCAAAATATGTTGGATTACCTGTTTCAGTCGTGAATTTGTGATGATCCAACTATGACAGCCTGAACAAATTTTTATGTCAATCATGAGAATTCTTTTTTGCACTTAATCTAAAATTTAAATGAATCAAGAGGACTCTATTCAATTAAAATTATATAATTAGTCTGAGGACATGCAGCTTTCATAAAAGCCGTAGCCACAAATGAAAGTAAATTATTCTTATTTTCATTCTATGTGGCTGAATTTGGAACTGCTGCAGACTGCAGGCTCTCTGCAGCTGGGCCTCTCAGATTTAATGAAAGCAGCCTCTCTTATTTTTATTCCAGCACAATGCAAACTGCATTACTTATCTCAGAGTTTTATGACAACCGCTGCATATTAACTTAAGGGCGACATAATCACATCATAAATTCAGCTCATAAACATAATTTCTTATACATGCTCCCTTCCAAGGAAAGACATTTTTGCAATAGCTAAGGGCAACATGGTCAAACTGGTCTGCTTTGCTCTTCGCATGCATTTCATTATCTATTAACGAGTTAAGTGAACTGTTCCTTGTCTGATGTTGTTTTGCCATGACCACAAGGGCAAGGGTAAATGCATCATCCAAAAATAATTCAGACAACCAGAATGCTTTTGGAAGTGAAGGAAACACGAGTATATAGACAACAGGCATTCAGAAAACAGGAATACATAAAAACACCCACAGCAATTAAAGACAAGTTTTAATTTCTAGACCTGGAATTATGAGGAAGAAACTAACTTCTGCAGTACTGTGCCACTCAAAAAGTGACTCGATTTCTGTAGGTTTGTATATCTCTATTGTTTATTTATTTTTCTGTTATTTAAAGACGGTGCTAATTTACTTAACTTTATTGAATTGTTAAAGTGCTGCTTTATGGCAGAAAGTAAACCTTATGTTTCTTTTTTGAAGCCTACTGGAGATTACTTATGAATTATAAGAAGAGCTGGAAACATCTCTGTGTGTTTAAGGTAATAAAAGTACAAGGTTAACTTGAGAAAGCCCACAGAATAGTCTGCTACGGTATATATAGGAAAGATGTTTTGTTCCTTTCCATGATTGTTTGTGTCTTGATTTTCTTTTGTTTTGATGTAGCATCATTTTTTAAAGATTTTTTTTTCTTAGAGTTTCAAAGCTTTTTTGAAGCATGGGGGATTAATTTCCATTGAATTGAGAGAGTGGCTGAAGTCTACCTATTGTATTTGGTAAAAAAGGAAAAACAGTTCAATGTTTTCTTGAGGCAGCTGCCATGATGTCCTGCTGTGTGAGGAAGTCTGTTTTTCTTCACCTCAACCATCCTATTCCTATCCTACTGTTAAGCCCCTTGAGCAACATACTGTCACTCTACACATATGGTGGAAGGTTTGTGCCTGTTGCAGCCACAGCCACCAAAATATATTATACCACACAAAGAAAAAAATGTCAATTATTGTTTTCTCTTAAATGCAATTACTTAACATTATTATTATTTTTACTTTGTAGTACTTGAACCTGGAGACATTTCTCCGTACTATCTGTGCCGTACCTCTCTAGGCTTTGGATTATAGAACGTCACTTTTTTATTTTCCAGCTACTTTATATATCAGATATGTTTTTCATGAAATGATGCATTCTGAACAGTTGTTGTTGTGTCTTTTGGCTTTTCCCGGTTAGGGGTCGGCAGTAGATTTTTACATGCCGAGTTGCCAGCCCTGATGCACAACCTTAAATGAAGGTATGCCCATTCACGCATGTCTCCACACAGAAGATGCTCTAGCTGAGAATCGAACAGGACAATGTCATACTGTGAGGCGACAATGCTACCACAGCACCACCACTGCAGTTCTGAACAGTGATCAACTTAAATACTTTTTATTTCTGTTATCAAGTCTCTCTTATAGTACCACTCACTGTGGACCATCTTCACCTTCTTGCACATAGAATAACATCATCAAAATGCAGCCATGCGATGACATAAATTTCTAAAGCAAGAAACAATGTGTACTTCATCTGTGGCATACGACTACAATTCTGAAACTTACTTTTTCATTAGAAGAAAACAATGAATAATACAACAGTAAGTCACATAAAAGAAATCAACTCTCTGTTCTACCAAGATATCTAGTCCTGCTACAAAAAACAAGGTAAGGCAATCTTTTGAACTTGAGCTTTAAAATAATTAATTTCAGTTACCCTCCTGTTCATATTCCACTTGCTGCACACTCCTTTATCCTCATCTATAATCTTTTTTTTTTCAGCTAACTTTTAAAATATTCAGTTCATACCAGCACTGGGTATTGCTCTACAAAGTAGTAGCAAGCAGAAAGAAATACAATCTGTAAAAAAAAATAAACTTTTTAAAGACCTCATCAGTTAAGTGACATTTTGACAGAAATCAAACAAGGTTTTGACTAGCAGTACACATTCCAGATTTTAATTTTTCAACAGGGAGGACTTTACTTTAGATTACATATGGAGATAATACATTAGGTAACTTTTGAAAGACTTGATGGATGACTGTACTCTTAACCACACTAAGAACCTCTTACTCATAGAAAAAGCACCCTTGATTAACAAATCCTAAAAAGTCTTAAGTGTATCTAAAATACTGATGCTGTGCTCTCCATAACAAGTTAACAAAATACACACACATACATATATGAAGAGCTTCTGAATAACAGATCTAAAAAAATCTTCTGTGTTTCAAGCAGTTGTAAGCTCAACAAAGCCAGGACCTCATACATGCATCACACTGCATAGATCTTCCACTGACTACCATTATATTTTATAAAGGTATCACTGCATGGCAGTGGGGAGAGTCCTTAACTACTTGGGATTAAAACTGAAGTCGATCACACAGACTAGAAAACCCATAAGATAAACAACTTTGACCTTTCAACCCCCAAAACATTGCACTCAGTGGTGACTCCACTGTGTGTAAAACAGAGTCTGAAGTGTTTTAGATTAAAACCTAGTTCATAACAGCATCAACTAAATAGAGCCAGATGTAGGGAAAGCTCAACAACCTATATGGGATTAGTGGCAATTTCATCATGGTCATTGTTCACACTAGATGGAGCAATCTAAATCAGTTGTTCCTCACTGATATGTGAAAGGATACAGTGCAATTTCTGAATACTTAGTGAAATATTCCTATCTCTTTCATACAACTGCTGGATATCAAAACAAAATTCAGGCAGTGGTGAAGAACATGGCATTATTCTCAGGGGATTCAATAACTGTCAGACATAAATAAGTTGCGCAACTGGCCAGAGTCAATCACGCAGACTAGAAAACCCATAAGATGTACAACTTTGACCTTTCAACTCCCAAAACATTGCACAAAACAATGAAAAATGCAACAGTAAGTCACGTAAAAGAAATCAACTCTGTTCTAGCAAGACAGCAGTCTACTTAATGCCGAATGTGTGATAAGAGACCTTGGGACCCAGGTGGACAGCAGTCACTCCTTTGATAATCACATCACCACAGCAGTCAGAAAATCCTTCTATATGGCACACCTCATCACAAAAGGGTTTTCATCCAGGAAAAAAGAGGTCATTGTTCCCCTCTACTTGGCACTCATTAGACCCATTATAGAGTACAATGCTCCTTTTGGAATGTACCTCACAAGACATCTACAGCAGCTGGAAAGGCCACAGAAGTACCTCACAAAGAGGATTACTGGCCTCAAACAGATGCCCTACACTGACCGTCTCAAAAAACTCCAGATTTACTCTGTAGCATGCTGCCTACTCCGAGGAGATCTCTGCTTAACATATAAAGCTATGTTAAATCCGGTGCTGTTGGACATGCTACACCTAAAGAAATCCCAATCCCTCTGAGCTACACATTCTAGGGACCTAAGCCTTGTCACCACAATAAACAAAACATGCTGGAGGGATAGATTCCTGTCCTTGAGACTTCCTATATTCTGGAACAAGCTACCCATCTATGTCAAGTAAAGTTCATCATTAGCACTCTTCAAGAAAAATCTTGATGAGTGGATGGGAAATAGGAAATACACCCTGGGGATCACTTCTGTGGCTCTGCTCGACAGGGGCACAAGAAATTAACTTTATTGGGCGGCGTAAGCCAGGGAACCTTGTTGGCTAGCCTTACTAAGGCCCTTGGGCCAATAGCATAGTACCTACCTATGAACCTATGAGTGTTTTGTGACCATGGGGGTTCCTCCTCACACACCGGTGAGCACAAGTACTGAACAGCAATTTTTCCTTTCCCCACAGTTGGCTTTTTAGACTTAATAAAACTCTAGACAACAATAAGTCAAATCAAAGGAGAAGGTAGCTTTCTAAATGACATTACACAAAATAGTAAAGCAAGCGATACAGAAGCAATCTCAATACCTTTACTAAAATGTAGTTTTAAGAGCCAAAAAGCACAAAATACATATTATACATTCCAGGTCATACCACACCTCATTGCTGCAGCTCTGATAGGTGTAGGCATGACTTCTCAATAATTGTAAAACATACTTAAAAAACAGCAGCCAAGAAAATGACTCAAGACAACAAAATTGTTCACACAACAAATACCTGTAATATAAAATATATTACCTCTGTAATCTGCCTTAAATTATCTGTGCTTCCTGCCGAACATGAAATTTCCTGCATAGCCTACAGAATGCACAGAACAAACAAATTAAAAATCAAAATCAAAGCAAATATCATCCCTATTTTAGGTACCCAAACATTGGCTACATGGAAATTGTTTAGAGATTTCCAAGATGGTTGCACACAGATCAGCAGTTTGATTACAGATCTCTTGGTTTGAAAACTGAAACTCAGAATAAATGGCATTTCAGTTTTCAGCCTGGTAACATTCAATTACTGGCAAGTGATTATACACCTGGTTGTCAGCAAAAAATAATTTTGGAGAAAGTAAATGAAAATTAACCAGAAAAGGGAAAGAGGAAAATTCTGACTGGGAAGAATCTATTTATTCAACAAAAAGCAGTTCAGGATTTAGCTTTGGCTCAGAAATGGCATCAAGTAATGTACAGGAAAATAAATAAAATGTACTAAGATAGGTTTAACATTAGTGAAACACTGAAAGAATATATACAGACAAAGACAAATAATAACAATGTTGGAAAAACAGATAAAACTGTAGAAATCAGAAGCTGAAATGAAAAAAAAGGATGGATGAAGATGAATCTTCTTAAGAATTGTGAGTTCAAAAAAGAGGGGAGTTACAAAATAGAGCACACTAAGAAAATATGAGATGTTCTGCTGTATATGAGATACTGGAAGCAGAGATAAGTAATTGAACTTGTTTCCCATAACAATATTTATTAACAGAGAGGGCACATCATGCACATACTTCAAATTTGGCCATGGGAAAGCAGCTTGGACTTATGTTAATAAAAATACATACCAGCAGAGAGTTGCTTCTGACATAATTGTGTAGAAAGGGAAAAGTACTAAAAATTGTGGACAGCTGAGTGCTTGTGGAAAATGCTTATTGAGTGAATACCAGGCAGAAGAGAAGCATGTTTATTACATAAATCAGGGAATGTTAGATGCAGATGTGAGATTAAAGCTGCTGTATCCCGCTTTCTTCAGAATCATTTTTTTCTGGTGGATCAAAGACATTTTTGATGTACAATAGGATAAGGAGGAAATAACCTCTTGGGTTTCTATTAACTTTCTCAAATACTGTAAAAGTAAATTTTCCATAATTGGGACAAACCAGAGTATGTTTAAATATAAAATTATTCTAATATCCTTTCCTAATATCTTAATAATGCTCACAAATCATTTTACTGAGTGTCCTGTTCATCTTAGCCACATAAAAGATGTACAGCAACCACATAGTGCCAGATACACCAGTACAATCACAACCCTGTGGAAGTTACACATTTTGGCCCACAATCAAAACACAATTACTCTAATTTATATACACACATACTCATATGTATGTATTTGTGTGTATATATATATATATATATATATATATATATATATATATATATATATATATATATTATATATATATATATATATATATATATATATATATATATATAGGCATTGGTTACAAGCACCACATTTGTAGTGCCAACTGTGGGAAATGTGCTAGATTTATTTGTTTGAAAGGTATTATTCCCAAAGATCCATACATTGTTACTAGATTAATGACCCAGGGGCCTTTCTAAGCCTAGTCAAGTTTTTATGAAAGTACAATCATGTCCTATATCCAAACAGAATATTGTGGGCCAGGCATTTATAAGCTACCTCTGTCCATAAGAAACATGGGTGTCAATACTGGTGTAACATTTTTATTCCACATCTAGTGGTCTAGGCTACACTTAAACTTGGTAATACCTGAACTCAGTTTCACATGGATGGAAAGCCTGTTCCATAGGAGAAGCCAGCTCTGGGATACATATCTGTCTCTCCAACATGTTTTGTTTAACAAAGTTTAAGTCCCTAAACATTGTATTTCTGATAGTGTGTGACTTATGACAATGCAGAAGATTTATAAAGTATGTGGCTTGCGAATGCATGTAAGGCAGGCATGGATCACCCCTCAGAATCCATAGGAGACTAAGTACAGGGAATGGAGTTTAAAATGCTCTGCATATGGCAGGTTTATCATGCCTAGTATTGTTTGTAAGGAGCCTCTGAGGTCATTCTAGTTGCAGCATATGCCTGGTCAGGTACATACAGAAGGGAACATTGTACTGTATGCTTGGTCTGATAAGGACAGAATACAGAGGGATAATGACCTCTTTGAACATAGATGGAATGCCCTTATTTATAAGTTGTGAAACATAAAGGATTTCCACACCACTGTTGCCACTTGGTGGTTTTTCACTTTATTCTTAGAATTGTGGCCTCTTTTAAACTCTAATTTAGGTGTGTCACCAAGAATTTCATTCAGACTTTGGTCAAATTTGAAAATTAACCCGTTTTTGTTAACAATACTTTTAATCATTCCAATATCACCCTGGAATACCAAAGCTCTATCAAAATCTCTAGGTATACTACCATCATGAACTGAATTCCTTTCGAAACATTTCCCTACCAAAGAAGTGAATTAAGCAGGCCAGCCTGCACATACATCAGATTTAATATTATTAACAAATTATAATGGATCATCTCTAGCCTTAAACATATCTCTTAATTTTTTAATTTAATTTAAAAAATTATGTCATATGAAATATTTCTGGCCAGATGCACAAATTGCCCTTTAACTAAACTTTTCTTCTGCACTAATGGTGGCAACTATTAATGTGCAAATAGGCATTAGAAAATGTGGGCTTCCTGAATTTATTTTAAGTGAAATACCATCAACTTTGGAAATTGTGACATCCAAATAGTTTATGCGACCTTCAGAATAAGGAGTAAATCTCAAGAAAAGTATAATATTGTTAATGTAATTTAAAAACTTAAAGAACATATCTATTGAATCATTCCATAGTATACAAATGTCATCAAGGCATCTCAGATAAGGTTTACAACAGGAAGCAAGCTTGGATTTGAATACAATTTTCTGTTCCCAACTCAACATGACAAGTTTGGCATAGATATATGCATATACTGCACCCAATTCCTGGTCATTTTATAACATTCATTAAAAAAAAGATACAATTATTTCTGAGTACTATTTCCATAAGGACTTTTAAAAAAAGACATCAATAGTTATTAAAAAAATCAAAAGATACCAAGGAATCAGAAAATAAGTCTAAGTCTTCACTGTGACAAATGGAAGTAAATAAATCCACCACTTTGATAGTTAAAAATATCAATCCATCATTAAATAAATCATTACAAATATATCCCAGAAAGTCCCAAAAGTCCCTTAATATATGAGCAAATGTACTGATATAAGGCTTCAATATTTTGTATTTGTAAATGAGGCAAGACCCTTGGGTCATGAGACAATCCAGACATTGTTTATTTATTTATTTTACATTTGTTGACCGGGTTTGTCCGACTGAGCTGAGTAGCCCTTTTTTAGCGGAAGCCCGGGTAGAAAAGCTCCACAGGTTATACAGATTATCATTTACAAGAAACAATCAACAATCAAATTACATAATTTATACAAAAACATATAAATGATACCCAGTAATATCACATAAAAAATTATAGTTTTCTCAACAGAGAAAAAGAACATGCATCATTCAGAAAAGTATTTTAGTCATGTGTTTATAGAGAAGATTTAAAAAGGCAGTTGAGAGACTAGGTCTAGTAAGCTATGACAGAGTTTAGATAATGAATAGGTGGGTGGGAGGGATAGTGGGTTGTTGTGGAAGCCAGTCATGGGTGGTAAGACTGAATGGCCAGTGCTGGCTCACACATCACTGGGAGAAAGATACAGTGTAATGCAATACATACAACAAAAGGAAGACAGGAGCTGTTTGCAGGATGTTGGCCTGAGAGAGGTGAGGTTTGCTTTGCCTAGCTGTGCACTTGCAGTAGCCTTCAGGAAGTAGTGTGCTCATGATCATGCCTGTGCTCAATCATGAAGGTGATAAGAAGGTGTGCTATGCTCATCTGTATGTGGTATACAAAAGATACAGTGTAATGCAATACATACAACAAAAGGAAGACAGGAGCTGTTTGCAGGATGTTGGCCTGAGAGTGGTGAGGTTTGCTTTGCCTAGCTGTGCACTTGCAGTAGCCTTCAGGAAGTAGTGTGCTCATGATCATGCCTGTGCTCAATCATGAAGGTGATAAGAAGGTGTGCTATGCTCATCTGTATGTGGTATACACGTCAGCCCCTGGGAAAGGATCAGGTCTCAAGTAGGACATACCCAATCCCCCCAAGATTTAAGATTCACCTTCACTCAGTGTTTATCCTCAGAAGGAAATGTTACATCTTTAAGATAGTAATAGATCTTTTTTGGGAGGACAACTGATGGCCAAGGGGTTCCTGGATGGACAGAAACTATGTTAATAAAAAAAAAAAAAACAAACACTGAAAAGATAGACTACTCAAAATATGATTTATATGCCCGTGATTTTTTAAATAAAAATTGTTTGAAAGAAACAGTACAAAATCATCCTAAGGGCAATAATATTTTAGACATCTTTCAGACAACTTGATTATGTTTCCGCTCCTTGTCATGGTTATAACCGATGCAATTAGAAGAGCTTAGGAAGCGATCACCTTCATCCTAACGAAATAGTCTAGGTGTGATGGCTTATTGATGATTACACAGATAAGTCAACAAATCTTGACTTTCTCTTGAGTAAACTATAATGTAATATGTAATAGACTTATGAAAACCGTGATAGAATCATCCAATTAATAAGACACACAACAGTAAAAAGTATTATTTATTGTTTATAAAATCTTTGAGCTCTGGCTTTGAACTTCCTTTAAATATAAAAGTAAATTACATTGCAGTTTATTTTATGGCTTGAAAGTAAGAGAAAAGTGAAACACCTTATTATACCACACATATTATACAAACAGTAAGAAGAAGAATAGTGTGCAGTCTTCAACCCAACATCTGATTTGAGTCTACAGAGTAGATACTTTGAGGTACAAATCTAAAGAGTCTTTGTCTAAGCTTTTCTCTCACACCAGCCATCTTATATAAAATATGACAGGCTCTATGACTCCCAAAGTGGGGGAAAGTGTCAGGCATTACGTCATCTTCATGCAATAATTACAATGACACTTCATACAAGACTAAACTGCCCATGTCAACCAGAATGAATTGGAAAAATCATTTCACTGTTTTTGTATCACTTTTTGGCACAAATCTGCTGCAAATGTGTTGTCCTTTAAGCTTCCAGCACCTATGGGAATTATGGAAGGTATTCTAAAATTAATTTGAAATTGCACATGTTTAGGCTTCATCTTAAGGAAACTTGCCCAGAATAATGTTTTGCAATTTTTCACCAATTATATTAACTCTTCCTGGCTCTATGAAAGACAATCAGCTGTTAACTCTCAAAAGTGACCAATTATTTGAAACATTATCTAGTTTATGATGCATTCATTTGAAAGGGCCTTTCACCCTTGTCAATTTACAAGCTATGACAATTATAAAAATATAGATGTTTGTCACATGAAACCAAAGAATGATCTATTAGTTTTAAACCATGCCTTGGCATACTGACACTTTATGAAATGGACAAAAAAGCCAATGAATTGATAAGAGTACGCTTTATCTTGGCATCAGTGAGCAGCAGTGTTTTGAATCTTGAACAGATACAAAAAAAATTAATGTTATTTTATTTTCTTAATGTATGCCAATAAGTTTTTGTACATTTTCTTGGATCTAAATATGAAAGAATTATCCTTGCTAGAATAATTGACCTTGCTAAAAGGAATTCTGAAAGGGCTGAACTTGTTACTCAAGGGAGGGGGTACTTGCGTAGACCAGAGGCTAAATATATCCTAGTTTTTCAGTCAGTTCTGAAGAAGAAGTTGTAAGAAAAAGAAAAGACAGTCAGTACAATCCTGAACTGAACTCATGACCTGTCTGTAGAGATGGAAAACAAGCATTTATAAATTTTAATCTACAAGAAATGCTGGTGAGCTAAGGTAGAAATGTCACATAAAAAAGTATTAGTGAAACTTGTATTTGAAAAAAATGTGGTTTAACAAGCATTTGTGAGGTTAGGCACCAGTAGATTTTCACATGGACATGTAACAGACCCTGTGCCTGTTTGAGAAATCTTATGGTAGTAAAATAAGTCATTCTAGTAGCTGTTATAAAACTGTTTATGCTTCTGGTGGATGTCTATCTCTTACACTTATATAGAGCTGCTGATACTTCAAACATCAAGCTAATCAGCCTCTGACCACATACTCTCATTATATTGCTAAGATTTGGAAATCTCTACCTAGTAACATCACATCTAGCACTACATTAACTAAATTTAAACAAACACTAAAAACCCACCTTGCCACTAAATGGCTCTGCCCCAGACTAAAAATCCTACAAACTCTTTACTCTACATACAGCTGTTTTTATTTGTAATCTTCCCTCTCTTTTAGCTTTACTTTAGACATCTTTTCTTTCTTTGTTCTTTGTGGAGATTTTTTCCCCGGGCCTCTGCTGAAAATGGACATTCCGTCCAGTCAGACTTTCCCAGTAATCAAATGTAAAAATAAAAATATTTCATGCATTTGCATTTCTCCTGCAGCATCAGGCTGTACTGAAAGAGGCCCACGTGGATCAGTGCTCTACTCCAGATTACAGACAAATAAATACATATGAATGGATAAACAAATAATAAAACCAGCAAAACAAAGTGTTTGCTTAAATACTTGGTGAGTTGTTCCTTTATACTGAAAATATGGAAAAAGCAAGCAAAGACCTTTTTAAAGGTTTATCGCTCAGTAGTAAAGCATAGACTACAACAGGGAGTGTTGTTACAGAGCAAGTCTTACGATAGGGTTCGCAACAAAGTCTGATTTCACAGGGAGAAATAAACTGGGTATTGTTTCAGAACATTACAGCCTTACAGCAGGGTTTACAAGAATGTGCAACTGTACTGCAATAAGCTTTACAGGAAAATCCGGATGGACAGCAAACCACAAATACGCAGATGCCTGGCTGCATGGTGCAAGGGGATGAAGTCCTTACTGTGTCTGACATGGCTGAGGTTCAAATAGCAGCTGTGGCACTGAATAAGTCATGTAAGAAAGGGAGAGGTAGAGGAGTGAAAATACATATTCCACTAGCCTCTCACAAGTGGAGGGGAAGGCTGCAGCTTGTCAGGAAGCACATAGAATAAGAACAGGGAAATCACTTCCATGCTTGAGAGAAGTGTCAAGACTGCTTGCTGTCAGAATCCCTTGGAAGTAAGGGATGACCACTGAGGTTGTCCCATTTCACATAATTCTTTGGCTCAGTAATCTAGTGTCCAGGGAAAGGTGGGGCATAAAGTAGAACAGTCTTGAAACTTTCCTGATGGCTACTTAAAAGACGACTCCTTCCAGCTGACTCTATCCCTGGTGACTGGAAACAAATGATCATATGTTTTCATTAAGCATATATTTAGTTTTCTACAGGTAAAGCTATTATTGAAAAGTTGATCTGATGAAGTCCCATTGGTGGATGAGAACACTTATCATAAATAAAAGCTGAGTTATTCCAGTGACTGGTCTGCTCAAGTTTTTCTTCAGAACTTTTACCAAAGAAGAATTAACATGTGAAGTTTTAGGCTATGTATTACTATTTCTTTTAATTTCAAGCTTAATAGTTTTTATTTTTCATTTTATCAAATAACAAGGAAGTGAAAGCAGTCTGCTATTTTCATGCTGGGGACAACAATCTCCTCACATATCTGGTGTGGTTTATGTAATTCTTCATGTCACTAACTCTTGGTATAAGCAGAGTTCTGGGATGTGAGGTGGACTAACCAGAACCATTGGCGATCTTTGTTGTTTGATTTGCCTTTCTGTTTGTATGAAGTTTCATACTATGGTTGATTTCACTATTATGGCTTTTTTATGTGTGGGTTGCTGACTTTTACTTCCTGTTTTTCTGTGAAGTTTTATTTTTCAACAAGATGACCAGCAGAGGCAATGCAAGAGAGGGACTAGTGCATCTGCTAACAAATGATGGATTTAGAAATCTCTTGAGGTCTCCAAGTGGTGACAGAACATGACTGCTGAACAGAAACACTCGTAACCAAAATATACCTGTGGATCCAAATGGCAACACTATCAATCTGTAAACTACCATGTCTCAGTTGTAAAAATGCCTGAGAAAACTGAAAAGAAAACTGAAAAGCTTACAATGGGAGGAAATCTTCCTTAACACAAGCTTCACAGAAAAGAAAATACCCAGAGATCTGAAACTTAACAAAATTCCTTTGTACAATAATGTTAAAACAGACCTTGTGACTGTATTAAATTACATTCCTGAGGAAGCAGGCTTGAAAGTGGTGGGTGTTCTTATTAAACAACAATAAAAAAATGTAAGATTTGGTGACCTATGAAAGCATTACTTGAAGAAAATTTAGGACTGTTTGGTGTACCTGACAGCAAAGTCAATGATATTTAAGGCTACATGTTTCCTTAGAAACAAAAGTTAAAGAAATGAAACTGGAAGAACATGAATGCTACATCAAGGATTATATTTACTAGTAAGAGGAAGGCACAGAAGCTGATTTAATTTCAAGAGGACATCTACAAAACAACACCCCAAATATCTCAGGAAAGGAAATCTATGACTAAGCATTTGGATGCATGCCACCACCTCCCCCACTGTGATTCTTCCCCTTGGCCTCCCCCAGAGGTACCCTGGAAGTTCCTGAGGTTTGCCTACTAGGGATCCTATCACTAGTGATCACTTCATGCAGAATAGCTCACAGGTTTTTCAAGGAAGCACTGTTCTTTTGGCTTTGCACTGGTGCAGCAGTTAGCATCGTCACCTCACAGCAAGAGGTTCTCTGGTTCAGTTCTTGGCTAGGGTGCCTTCTGCGTGGAGTCTGTATGTCCGCCCTGTGCTCGATGGGTTTTTCCAGGTGTTTCAGTTTCTTCCAACATGCCAAAGACATGTGTCTGGAGCATTTCTCCACAGGTCTCTACTGAAAATGGGCTCTGTCACAGTTGGACTTTCCCAGTAAACAAATGTTGAATAAATAAATACATTTTAGATTCAGATATTCATCACAGAGGTGAACTTAAGATGGATGCTCATCTTGATTACACCCCAAGGAATCGGACAGCACGTTTAATTCAACAGGGATACCAAGGACCCCTTTACCCGTGAATGTACCAATACTACCTAAGGAAGAAAGAGCTGAAGAGATTTTAGGCATTTTACTTGATAACTGGTTTCACAAACTCCAGACTAAAGTCTGGAACCTCTCTTCTAGACCCATCTCTGTTGTAGAAAGAAATGTCCTGGAAAATGCATGATTTTTGTTCTCCAGACCACAGTAAAGTGGTAAACATCATCACGGATTTAAAGCTGTATGTGCAGAAGCTGCATCTGCAACCACGTTTTAATGATAAAGTGAAAGACAATAAATAACCAGGACAGAGTAGAATGGAAATAAATATATATTTGCTCTACTATTAATTCAACACTGAGCACTTATGAAAGAAAATGTGAGGGAGACATCAGAAGAGCTCTCAGCAGGCCTTGTCTCAAGGAGTTTTATAATATGAACAAAGATGAAATTAAAGCTCTCAGAGACAAGAGCTCAAATGAATTACATCAGTTCGTGAAAGTTGACAAGGAAGGAGGCATTTCTGTTACTGACACAGAAAAATATGTTCAAAAGATTGAATGGATTGTAACACTGACTTTTATCTCAAGGTCAGCACTGAGACTTACTTCTGCTTATAAGAACATAAACAGCACCATGCAAGAGTTTTATGAGCATGATCTTATCAATGGAAGACTGCATGATTTTCGTGTAGTAGCCCACCCAAAACTACCTATTTTTTTGGATTCCTAAGCCTCATAAGAATCTTTTGGACTCCTACCCTGTATAGTTGTCAGTAGAAGGGGAACGTGGCATCACTGAACCAAGGATGATTTTTCTGGAATGTCACATTAAACCTTTGGCTAGCAGGGCTAATTTCTTTGTCTTGAACATAATCAATTTTCTTGAAAAAAAATCTGCTCCTGTTACTGCAGATTCAGTTTTGGTAACTAGTAATATAGAGGCGCTCTGCAATATGCCGTCCGAGATACAACAATGACGGAAATCACAGCATCGTCAGGTGAGATTACTCTCATTTCTAATTTACTGCATTTGGTGCTGAACAACAATTTTTTTTGGATTTAATGGCAGTATTTACAAAAAGAAACATGGTATTGCAATGGGAGCAGCTATGGCCCCTAGGTAGCCAATACAACTTTGGCTAAGTGGGAGAGTGAAATGATCTATAATTCAAAATTCTGTTGCTTCATTGAATGTTAACTTATATTCATTGATGGTATTTTTGTCATATGGGAAGGGTCAGTGGAAACTCTGAAAAAGTTTTTTGTACACACTGGACACTGATTTTTTTTTTTAAATTTACTACTGGTCACAATTACCATAAGGTTAGTTTTCTGGATCTCACTGTTTATAAGCACTGCCATCACAAGTACTTTACAGTGATTTATTTGGCAAACCCACACTGGTATACTTACTGCCTTGTACAAATGGCAGGGACTGTGGACTGCTCATGTGCCCAGAGAAACAGCTAAAGAACCTGCAGGACATCCACATAGATTTTATTCAGAGAGGATATGAAAGTGGGACTATCAGATCTATTTTGATCCTATTAAGGACATGAAAGCATGGGAGAATGTTTCCTTATATGAATCACAAAGAAGACTGTTACATGAGTTCAGAACTTACTACAATGACCAAAGGAAAGAAAAACTAAATAGAAGCATGTCATAAACTTTCAGTAAAGATACCCATGAAATAAAAAGGATAATTCATGGCAAAGGGTCCATTATGTCTAGTAACAGACTGGTGAGCAAGATTCTGGACCCTGGTCCTTCTTTTATTTCAAAAAAGATATGAACATTAGACTTTACTTTGAAGGAACATTCAAAAAGGATAATATGTAAAGGCTTTAAATAAAGACCTCCTTTCCGTAACTTTTGTGAGTTGATGAACTGCAGGTACTTTTTCATCTGTATCAGCTCAGGTAAAAAAATAACAGAAATGTTACTGGGAAATGCAACTGTGAAAAGTTACAGAGCCCAGTGCTCGGAGTTCCAGGGTTTTTACTTTGGGAAAACTATTTCTAAGTTTAAAAGGAGGATGGCCCAGCACACTTCTGAAATAAGAAATAGACAAACCAAGAATCCTCTTGCAAAGCACAGCATTGAATTTCCAGGCCATTCTTTTTTCACTTTTCACATTTTGGACATGTTCAGGGTGGGTCCAATTGTTGGAAACTGTAATGCCATTCTGGAAAAGTAGGAGCAGGAATGGGAAATTCACCTTAATACCTGTAACCCACCTGGACTTAATTATGCTTGTTTAATGAAATGCATTCTTCAGCTTAAGAAAGTAGTTTACAAATTATTTTTAATAGTTCTGATAATGTCATGTTTGCTGCTGTCTTCACTTTTATCAGACATTTTTATACCTTTCTTTTTTTGTGGTTTCTGCCTGTTATATGTTCTGCTACAACATATACATATTCATTCGCACTTTTCTTTTTTTTCACACTTTTGTAGATTGTTTTTTCCCTGTGTTTTTTGCTGTATGGTTGATTTCTTGGATGCTCAATTTTAATAGTGATTCAATGAAGTCCCATGGGTGAAAATGCTTTTTTGTTTGTTTATAATGTAGAGATGATTACAATTTTTCAATTCATTTATTTATTTATTTTTTATCAGTGGCATTTTCTTTAAATTACATCTCTTCTAAAGTTACTATGGTAGGAGTTGTTTTACTGATTCATTTGTCTGTTGCCACACATTCACACACATGCATAGGCACATGCATGCCTTCTTCTTCACTTTGACTCTCAGATTTTTTTATGCCTTTTGATTCTTTTTGGTTTATTACTATGGTTCTGAAATTTTATTTACTAGGGTCTTGTTGTCGAACTTTAATGATGAGAGTTTTGTTACACCTTGTTGTTGTCAAGAAACAGACTAGAACTTAATTACTAGTTCTGCACTCCAGTATATTCAGACTTTGTTTTATCAGCATTTGCTTTAGTTGGGATTATGCTACTGATTTTTATATATCATAGGGTCTGGTCCCATGGTCCATCTGATTCTTTTTGGACTGAACTTCTTGTTTTGATGTGTGTGGTTACCTTTGACTACTGATTCAGCACTGGTCCTTGTTATCATTTTATTTTATTTTTCAGAGTGGTTGTTTTAGTTCTTACTGTAGGAGTGCTAGTGGTAAGGACTGGTCATTATTTGCAGTCGTGTCTGGGCCTAGATTCTGGACTTGAGAGATACAATTACTGTTTGGTTATTTTCTTGTGCATTTTATTTTTCTGTTTTATTTATGGCACTCTTTTCCATAAGGATTGGTTATGTTCATTTTTTGCCACCTATTTTACCTGACTTGCATTGTGTTCCACTATGGTTAAGGCATGTGCTGACTTACTTTTCTTAACATAGGCAAGTGTGTTTTTTTTTTTTTTTGCATCACCAACATACTGAATGTATCTCAGTGGGTCTGAGGTTCAGGACTGTCCTCAGTTTTTGGCCCTTTTATTCTGACCCATTCTTGTGGGGTTGTAAGGTGGCTCTTGTTTACATCAGGTTTGCTTATACTGATAGGCTAGCCTATCATACGTTTTTTATCTCATTACTATGCATAACTTTTGTCACTTATGATTTCTGATCATTTGTTTTAATTTTTGATCTTGTATTTAGTTTTCTGCAGCTAAAGGTGTTATTGAAAAGTTGATCTGATGAAGTCCAGCTGCTGAACGAAAGTCCTTATCATAAATAAAAGTTGAATTATTCTGGTGACCAAGTCTGCTTGAGTTTTTCTTCAGTACTTTTAAAGATGAGGAGTTAACATTTAAAGCTTTGGATTATGTATTTGTGCTTCTTTTAATTCTAAAGTTTATGAGTCTTTATTTTTCATTTGTCTCGAATAACAAGGAAGTGAAGGCAATTTGCTATTTTCACGCTGGGGACATCTACCCCTGCTCGCACCCCTGCTGTTGTTTATGTACTTGTTTGTCCTGTGACTCACTCTTGGTGTACACAAGATTCTTGGCTGTGAGGCAGATTTACCATAGCCATTAATGACCTTTGTTGTTAAAGTAATAATAGCTAAAACAGAAGAAATCAGAGTTGTTCAATAAGCCTGAATTCCAACAAAAGCAGCTGAGCAGAACTGTCCATTGTCTAGATTGGCCTGAACTGATCTATCCATTGTCCAGATCGGCAAGGTTGGTATTGCTCTGAAAGAAATACTTGCAGTTCCTGGACTTAGAAAAACAGACTTTAAACTTGCTGATTTGCCAAAACTTACAGTGTTCATAGTTCCTCAGATGTGCTTAATGTTAAGCATAGTCCAGTTAAAGATGCTAGCCTAGAAGACTCACCACCTTTATCTGATGTAATTTCTTCTAAGAAAAACCTACACGTATCAAAGTGCAAACTTAAAAAAGTTAAAAAGAACAAAGTTACAGAACTGTACTCGCTGTACCATTTTCGTACAAGAAAAAAAACACTGTAAAAGAAACTTCAATGACTGAGGCAGAAGCTGAAAAAAAGCATTGCGAATGGATTTGCAGCATGAAAAGAAAAAGTGTCATTAGTAAAAAAAACAGCCTGACATCATGGAAACTACATTCATGTACAGAAGTGGACAGTATAGCTGAAAACTCACAGGTTTTATAGGATTTATATTTCAGTTAAGACAGTGCCAAACTTAAATTTAACCTCGAGAATGAGAATATAATTCTGATTCTCAGGCTTGAAAATGAAAATGCAAAGCTGAATTCTAAGTTGTAAAATACAAAACCACAGGAAATGTGAGGCTGAATTTGATCCAGCACAATACACGCAATGTTGCTATCCAAGATGGAGAGAGATATTAATAAACGACAGCTAACAGTGAAGGCACGACACAGATGGCATGTGGTAGTCATTGTACCCAAGATAAGCTGAATCAAAAAGTTTATAGTTTCTATGCAATTAACTAATGTATCACAGCTTTAAAAAAGTTGAAATCCAAAAAAATGACCTTGGTAACAAGCTACAGCATGCTCCACTTTCTGTAATAAAAAAAAATCAATTTGTAGGCAATACTCAAGAGATACTAGTCCATGCTAGTCCCAGGTTAACTGCCCATGAAACTTATTACAGCCAGAGAAAGACACAGTAAACTGTATTACTTATTAAGTATCACTGCCTGGAAACTTTGCTAAGGTTCAGAATGAAAGCTTACTGTTGGTCTACCTGTGACAATAGAATGTACTGCCAGCCATGCCAGGAGAAATAGGGCAGTGGATTTGTAAGATATGCCAGCAAAGCTAGCTGGAATTTTATAAATAATTATATGTCATTTGTATATCAAACTGATTTGTGCAGATGCTTGTGCTGAACATGTATTTCTGAGGCTTGCTTGTGTTAAAATATATGAACAATATTGCCCTGCTGGAAGGAAAAGAGATGTACATGCATTATTGTAATTGTTTGACTGTATACATTGTTAATATTAATCCACCTGAGTTTGCAAAATATTCTTGAAATTAAATTAATTTATGGGTTAAGCCATAAAGATGTTATCTCACAGATCTGAAATGAGCCAGAGATGCAATGTCTGTGCTAGAGAATAGGTTGTAGCTGCTATAGGAAGAGTGGAATAGTTTTGTGGTTTTATGACTTCCATGAGATCTGAGTAAAGCTCTACCTGTGTGCATGGTAACACACACAGGTGCTAATATCCTGCTTGCTTCTAGTGTTGGTGAAAGCATGGGAAACAGAGTCAGATGACCAGATGTGTGCAATGTCATTCTGTAAGCCAAAAATAATACTTAGATGTCAGTAGGAGTTTGCTCTCAGTATTCTGAATTCTGTCTTGGATTTGATAATAAGGACCATTCAACCACATTATTTTGCCTTGCACTATTCAGTAAGTAGTAACAGTAATTCTTCCAGTCAATCAGGAATAGATAGTGAGACTAGCTAAATACTGTTTTTCTATAACAGTGTGAAACTTTCCATTGATGTTATTTTTAATATTTCCTGAGCATGAAACTTTGGTGTTTACTGTAAATAGATATTTAGTATTTTCTTGTTCTTTTATTAATTATTATTAAATATATTTAAAATGTTCATTGCGGATGGTCCTTTTTACAAAATATTTAAGCTTTGAGAGTATTTGCACATATTTATTTGGTGATAACCTTGACCACTCCTGAAAGCCTTGTTGCTTGGTTAACATTACCATTTGGATTAATATTAATTTCACACAGTATAATTGGATAACCTTTTAAGAGCCTTATACTAACTGACTGGTAGCAGTGAATCTACCTTATACTCTGGGAAAAGTTGGTAGAGCATGTAATCTGTGCCAGCCTTTCCCAGGTGTGAGTGAGTGTGTGTGTGTGTGTGTGTGTGTGTGTGTGTGTGTGTGTGTGTGTGTGTGTGTGTGTGTGTGTGTGTGTGTGTGTGTGTGTGTGCATGTGTGAAAATTAAATCTCAAAGACTATGTGTCATCTATTTGGGGCAGGGACATGAAGCACTGGTTTCACAGATATCGTGCTGGAGAACTTGGCTTGGATACACAGCTGAGGACCTAACCCTACATCTGTGCCAGTGGCTTGGGGACCTGGAGGGAGACAGAGAAATCCACACTCTGGACTGAGTGTGTTTCCTGTGTGCTCTTAAGGGAAATTGTGCTTGAAACAGAGAAGTCTATATCTGGAAATACAAAGTGTATCAATCTGTATTCCGAGTGAACGTCCCTCTCCAGTGTCAGTGGTAAAGATTCAGGCTCCTTGATTACTGGTCTAGCATGGGAACATCACACTACCTACAGACAGAAGTTCTGGATAAGGGAATAAGTAACATGAACACCAGCATTCTAAGATTATATCTTTCTTTAGCAGCATGGGTGTTTTAAGAACCTGGTGGAGACAGCATGGGCTGGACCATCTTGTGGGAAAGAACACCTACTGGAAAATAGGTGATCGCCTATGGAAGAGGCCAGGGTAGGTTTGTACTGTTAAATGGCATGTACTCCACAGAAATTGGGATGATGTAGCTGGGGGAACACATATCTGTCTATATCCAGGCAACCATTGCAAATTAACCACCTGTTTTAGGAAGATGTTAGGAGGATGTGATGGGGATTCTCACAGGTCCTGTAAAACATTCTGCTCCTTAATGCCAGATTCTCACCTTACAGATCAAGAATTTTTCTTTAAACCCCTGCTTGAATGCCTCCTGCCTCTGCTGAGTGCATCATGGATTCATATAGAAATGTATGTATACATTATATATATATATATATATATATACCAAATTATGTTTACTGCAATACATTTACAAACAGACCCTTCAGGAGGGCTGTATTGCAGATTTATAGAGGTGTGCAAATGTGGTGCCTGATTGCAAAATAATTGCTCTCAGTGTATGTAACCATTTGCACTGAGAACAAGTATTTTGAATCTGACCTCTGGTCAGAACTCTCAACTTTCCATCTCCAAAACGGGGAACACTAGGCCTCATAATGTGGAACCAATAGGCAAAATGTGGAACACATACTAATGGCTTACAGCTAAAATTAACTATAAATGGTTAAAATATGCTGGTTTTACTTATAAAAAATATATTTTAATGAATTAATATGGTTCCTTTCCATTTACCATGGCTAACAGTTAAAACAATTCATAGCACTGAATGTGTGACAAACCCTTTCAATGTAGAATTTTGAGGAACATGAACTTTTTAAAACCACAGATGAGGTACATTCCTCTTAATGAAATTCACTTGAGAGATGTGCCTCTGGTGTAAGCCTATTTGTTGACAGGCCTTACATCTAAGTCACTTCTACTGAGAGCAAGTCTTTTGGAATCCGAGGACAATTACACTGAAAGTAACTCTTTTGGAATCTGGCCCATATGAATAGGTAGTATTTTAGCAATTATTTTCTCAAATACATTTGAAAGTAAATTAACCATGTTGAAATTATTTACTTTTCAAATTATTTTGTCAATAATTTTTATCAACATGGTTTCTATAAGAATCATTATTACTTATTCTTACAATTTTAAATTACTTTTCTGATTTCTTAGTAAATACAATACATGTTTAATTTGCATTTTGGTGCTAAAAGCAGTCACTCCGGGTTCCGAGTTTTGCAGAATTTTACATCTGAAAGTAATGTGTTTAACAAAAAATATATATATAGGTTGACACAATTACAAAAAGTCATCTTAACATTAACCAGATAACTAACTGATATTAATATGTAAAAGTAGCTGATAAAGTTGGTGATCTTCGGACTGATTTGAAATTTTAGAATAACACTGCAGGCATAGGAAAGAAATGTACTGTATTACTAAAAAATATTGCATTAACACTGGGGAGTTGAGAATTTGTATTGCTGTTGTGTTTTCCTAAATCCTTTATGCTGTCATGCACTGAGTAAGATGACTTAATTGTTTTGTAATGAAAACATATTTTAACTTTTAAAGTGATATATTGTAATGCATTTCAGTAACACTTTACTGTGTGACAACCAGAGACTCACTTGAATATATGTACAAACAACTTACTGTTTATTGAACTTGTCAGTAGAATGTAAATAATTATGCAAAACACAAGATGTAGCTGCACTCTATTAACATGTCATGTCAAGAAAGCAGGAAAAAAGGAGAATTTTGTGATCCAACATGTATTAGGAAGACAAAACTACAGGCAGGCAACTTGGATATAAACAAAGCATCAATAAGAGAGTTTGTTTTCAGCCTTCTACGGATTGAATTCCCTTGAGCATATGCATGCAGCCTAATAGCCTGTATAACAGGGCAGTTATAAGAAAAACAAGAAACTACCATGGATAGCTGATACCCAAGGTGATACAGCTGGACTCTCTGAATCAGTTTCACTGGATCCTTTAAACACTGAAAACATTACAACTAAATATAACCTACATCAACAAGCTGCTACCACATAGTACATAACATTTAGTTAGGTGGTAGGGTCCACTTCACTAGACAAATTTAAATTGCTAAAGATAGACTGAAAATGATATACCAAAATTTGTTGCTCAAACAGATTTTGGCAAAGAGTAATGTATTTCAATGTAACATGCACCAATGGTGACCACACTGTGACCACCATAACACTTAGGAAAGAGCAAAATTACATGACAAACTATAACATCTCACTTACTGGAAATGTGATGAACAGTAAGTAAAATATTTAATACTAATGCTGAACATACTCCCAGTATATGTACTGTATAAAACATTTGTCTTCTAGGGGTTTAAGCCCTCCTGCATCCCCTTCCACATAGTGGCCCTTATTATTACTTCCACTCTCCATATGTACTAATTCCAAGTTTGTCAAACTTATAGAAATGGGAAACAATGACTTGTATACTTCTTCACCTCTTTCCTCACTGTTCTGACTCTTGCAGTCCAAGAGTCAGGAACAGCATTTATGACAAATACAAAAGTTGGTATACAAAATTACTAAAAATCAAGCAAAATACATGTGTTGGAAACCAAAAGACTGACAAACAAGTAACTCCCAGGCAGTTCCAGCTGCTGAAAATATACGTTCCAAATGTTCATAGACAAAACATTCAGTACTTCAAAAAAAAACAAAGACTGGGAAAAAAATTCTAAAATAAGAGACAGGCTTATTATTCTGAATCATCAATGCCCAGAAGAGTAAAAACATAAATATACAAAGTGGCTTTCCAACCTGTGGGACACTAACTCTCCTCACCAAGTGTTATGAAACTATTATTTTGAGAAGCGTACTAGGATGAGCCAGTGAGACCTCCTATGGTTTGCCCCTGGCCAGTTCACTGACACTTAGGATGTTAAACACAAAAGACCACTAACATGCTGTCATGGTGGATAGACTTGGAAAGGATTGAGAAGGCAAGGGTTGCTTTGTCCTTCTTGCCTCCCTCCCTTGAGATTTTATATATATATATATATATGGGTCTACTTCTAATGACCGAAACGCCGATTCGCCGACAGTGAAATCACCGACGCCAGAAACCCGACAACACACAAACCCGACAACGCGAAACACCGAACACCATAACACCGACACACTACACGTAAACAACACAGTACACTACAACACATATCCACTAGCCCTAACCCAAACCCTAACCCTAAGGTCCGACACTACCGCACACTCTCCCTACCTGCACCCTAACCCTAACTCACTTACACACCCCGAACCCCAAGCTCCGACACTACCGCACACTCTCCCTACCTGCACCCTAACCCTAACTCACTTACACACCCTGAAACCCAAGCTCCGACACTACCGCACACTCTTCCTACCTGCACCCTAACCCTAACTCACTTACACACCCCGAACCCCAAGCTCCGACACTACCGCACACTCTCCCTACCTGCACCCTAACCCTAACTCACTTACACACCCCGAACCCCAAGCTCCGACACTACCGCACACTCACCTATCACACACACCCTAACCCTACATCCCTGAGTATTGCACACTTACCTGTCCGCTCCCTACTCCTAAATCCCTCACTATCGCATACTTACCAGGTCGCGCTTACACATTCCCCTTGTCGGTCTTCCGTCTGTCGGGATTCGGCGTGTCGGTCAACTGCGTTGTCGGTCGTTCGTGTCGGTGATTTCACTGTCGGCGAATCGGCGTTTCGGTCATTAGAAGGAGACCCATATATATATATATATATATATATATATATATATATATATATATATATATATATATATATATATATATATATATATTTACAATATAATAAATACAAGTGTTTTTGCAGGGCAGAAAGCTCTTTGCACTCACCATGCGTACCTCTTCATCACCACAACCCCAGCAAATTATATGCACTACCTCTTAGACTGCACAATCTCCAAGGGGAAATGTAATAGTCCCCTAACCCAGGGGCTGTCAGTCTCAAACAGCTGTTCATGATCTGTTTGCATTGACCAAAAGGCATCAACCAAAAAGATTTCAAAGTAGCACTTCATTTGATCCACTGTCTGCAACCTATACATATAAAAATTTACACATACACACAAATATGGTTCATGGATGTGAGATTTTTCCCCTCAACTACAGTCTCTCCTCTCCAAAAACATGTTTGTGTTTTGTCACCTTGGGAGTGTTGCTGTTTTGACTAGTGACATCCAAAAGTTTCTGTCATTTTGGCTAGAATAACTGTGTGGCAATTAAACAAGGCAAGATCTTTCTTAGTAAATCTAATCTGGCTGATGGACAATACTGAATCTGTAAATTATATTGTAACTCATTGTAAGCATTCTTCTGTATATAATTAATGGATTTGTCAGTAAGATGTTATGGGACTGTATTAGACTCTTACTGATAAGGTACAGAAATAATCGTGATATTGACCTGAATCTTTACTGTGTGGGGGGAATCTGTCTGTCTATACATACTTGTATGAATGCATTTGTGTATGCAGACACATTGCTGTTTGTTCTGTAAATTCTGCTCATCTTTGAGTTGAGCTTGTGGCTAAAACGGGTCTTCTGACCAGTCCACCTAACACAATTAATAACTAATTAACTAGCTAACTCTAAGACAAAAAGATGGTTAGAAAAATGGAAAGATAATTCATCAAAGCTGTATGAGCTGTGTATATATTCATATTACATTAAAATGTATTTACTTTCAATTAATCTGGTACAAAGACCCTGTATAAAAAAGGTTCAGTACTGGATTTCAAACAATCCTCAACAATTAATTCATTATTCACTGACAACTGCATCTCAATCTGAAGCCTATGAAAGATTTGTCTGTCTAAATAGACCTTCATTATGCAAGTTGTACTATTTTTTTACAATTCTTAATTTCTAAAACAGAATGCAACTGGCCGCGGAGGAATATAATTTACAATGACATCTCCGTACTTAAATAGAAGCTCTTCTAATTTCTACAAAAGAGAGTAAAATAGTCTTAGAATCTTTAAAAGTAAACTGATGCTTTATTTCCCAACTCCAAGTGCATTGTTTTCCTTCAGAAAAACAAATAGGAAAAAAGTACCATTAAGCTGACTATTAATCACATAGTAGTCTTTCCTGAGTTTGTTTTATTAATTTTCTTGTATCGATACCTCATCAGTCCAGATAGTACTACTTTAATATTTTTATATTCACCAGTGACTGCAAATATTCACATAAGCAACATTTGGAGATAGCAAACAAAATTGCGCACAATCATCAAATCTGCACTAAATGCTGTTCATCACCTCATTCATTTTTAGTCCTACTTTGCCTAACAAATGCTGGAGTTTGGTGTCTTCGGATGCGAATGCTGCTATCCCCAAGACAACAGCACGAACTCTTTTAGAATGCTCAATATTCCACCTACTGAACAGAAGTCATTTCAAACTCCTAAAGGCAAATTTCAAAATAAATACTTAATATATCCCAGAATGCAAACTTTAAGTGACACCGATGCCACATTCTCTTAGAGTTATGCAGATCAGATTGCAAAGTAAATAGGAATGCACACAACTGCATATGTTTAAGAAACTGGCTAATCTGTATACTTGCACATTTTCAAAGGGCAGTCTCTCAGCTCTCATAGAAATCAGAATATCTGTAAGCTTGGTACATTATTAGGCATACATGCAATTTACTTATTTTGCCTTCTCATTTAAGCAGAAGCTAGATGTTATACATTACTCCCTACACAATCTACTAAGTGGCAATTTGTTATTCTTGATGTACGATGGCACAGGCTATAAACAAAATTTTTTTCTATGCATATCTTGCTCTTAAGAAAAACAGTAATGTCAGTTATAGACAGTAAAGTGTAAACCTGTCAACAACAAAGCACAGATGCATCATCTATTTGCTCAGCCAAGCATGTTGAGCACTGTTATTAAAGCATGTCCGTGCAGGATAATAATAATAATAGAAACCTCCATGCAATTTTAAAAATACGTCCAAATGATTTACGGGTTTTCCAAGTTTTTAAATGAAAATCCAATCCTGTGGCAAAAGGATAATTCTGCATCAACCTGCAACATTAATTATATACATTTCTTAAAAAGGGTACCTCTTTTAAACTTAAATTACATCAGAAATACAGCTGTACATTCTATTAGTACGATAAGGCATGAAGTGGTGTGCATTGTACAGACATTATTGTACTCACACTGACTGGTAAAGCATTTCACTTTCAGGTTTATACCTCCCAGTGCCCCTAGAAGTGTTCATAGGTAGGTACTAGTCTATTGGCCCTAGGGCCTATATAAGCCTAGCCAAATGGTACCCTGGATTTTGCCACCCAAGAAAATTATTTTCCTGTGCCCCTGTCAAGCAGAGCCACAGAAGTAATCCCTGGGGTGAATTTCCTATCTCCCATCCAATCATCATGATTTTTTTTGAAGAGTGCTAATGAGGAGCTTTATTTGATATAGATAGGTAGTTTTTCCAGAGTATGGGAAGTCTCTGGGACAGGAATCTATCCCTCCAGCATATTCTGTTTATTGTGGTGACAAGATTTAGGTCCCTAGAGCGTGTAGCTTGGAGGGATTGGGATTTCTTTAAGTGGAGCATGTCCAACAGCTCTGGGTTTGACATAGCTTTGTATGTTAGGCAGAGATCGCCTCTGAGCAGGCGATATGCGACAGAGTAAAGTTGGAGATTTTTTGAGATGGTCTGTATAGGGCATCTGTTTGAGGCCGGAAATCGTCTTTGTGAGGTATTTCTGTGGCCTTTCCAGTGGTTTTAGATGTCTGGTGAGGTACATACCAAAAGGGGCATTGTACTCTATAATGGATCTAATGAGTGATGAGTAGAGGGGAACAATGACCTCTTTTTTCCTGAATGAGAAACCTTTTGTGATGAGGTGTGCCATGTAGAAGGATTTCTTCATAATGTGGATGTGATTATCAAAGGAGAGACTACTGTCCACCACGGCCGGCCTTAGGCATAGGCGAACTAGGCGACCGCCTAGGGTGCCATACAGGCCGGCCTTTTAAAGGGTGCATTATGTGTGTATGTATTTATTTTAATTAATATAAAGTTTGTGCTCTTCTTGGCGCTGGAACCAGAGGGTGGAGGGTGGGGGAGGGCACCCTCCCACTTACAGGTTAGCCAGGAGGCTTAAAAAAAATCTTTAGTTTGTAGTGCAAGAGTCTTCTTTAAGGAGAAGCTTGCATGCATCATGACGCCAGTGTCATCAAAATGCATTCTGCAGTTCCGCGTGGAATTTAAGCCAGGCCAGCCGTTCAAGAGAAGAGTTATGTCTGCGTCTCCGCGTGTTTTCGTTTGGGTTATAAAGATTGTAAGTGTATGTGTGTGTTTCTATGTGTAATTTAAACTGTTCATTTCTGTATGAGAGAGAATGTGTGTGGGTATGTATGTATGTGTATGGAATTTAAACTTGCTGTTCTGTTTGCATTAGATATGAAGTGTGTGTGTTACTGTGTGAGAGTAGGTGTGTGTGTATGGAATTTAAACTAGCCGTTCCTTCCTTTGAAAGAAAGCCTTTGTTGCTGTGCAAGAGAGTAGGTGTGTGTACGTCTGTGTGTGTTGCTTTGTGAGAGAGTCATTGTATGCGTGTACTGCTGTGGTAGATGTGTGTGTGTGCATAACAAAGTAGTGTGTGTGCATAACTTAAACTAGTGGTTTTGCTCACTTCTGTATGAGAGAGAAAAGTGCGTGTGTGTTGTATGAGAGCAGAGTAGGAGTGTGTGGAATTTAAACTAGTCATTAGTTGCAGTGTGTGTGTGTGTGTGTGTGTGTGTGTGTGTGTGTGTGTCATACCATAAGTAAGTGGGATAAAGGCCCTAAAATAGGGACACTTTTTAAATATTGCTCTTACAAACTTAGAAAGTTGATAGAAAGCTGATAGGTTTTGCATTGGTGCTGAATTTTCTGAAGGGTATGAAGTCTGAAACTCAAATCTCTGTCATTATTTTCTAACTTCAGTATTGAAAGATTTACCAGTAATTTTCCAGAAAACCATACCTATGGAAAATGGACCAAAAATATGAGGTCCCACTCAAGTGTCCAGATTTAGCATTATAGTTTTTGTCTCTGTCATAATTTGTGGTTTTCTGGCAAATCAGGGAGTACTGAAGTCACTAAATAGCACTGCAAACCATTAAGGCATGTGTTGTGTTAATTTCAGCTCCATAAGTGTATCAATTATCTAGTCAGTATACAGCTCACAATGTCTTATTGTGCCTATAAAATTTGCCACAGTTGTGCTTTTTAATGGGCAGTGAAGAGTTTACAACACAGTATATTTTTTAATAAGTGTTCTAGCAACTTTCTAAGTTTGGTGCAGAAGGCTGTGGATTCTACTCCCACATGCCATGTAGATGAAGTGCTGATATCGTAGTACCCATATGATTGCAGATTATTTGGTGTATTACAAGGAGGAATAGGGGTTCTACACTCCTGTTTTTCCTCCTTTTGTATGTAATGCCTAGTAACTATGAACTTGTCAGTTTAGTAATTTCCTATTGCAATATTACCAGTTTACCAAATTTTTTAATGTAATATAGATTAATGCAAGGGCAACAGGCACTGAATATGTAGATGAAACATTGAGGTGTAAAGTTGTTTGCCAGTAGCAACCTCTTCATTCCTCTTCATTAGTTACAGATTTCTTTTAATGTGGAATTATTACAATGATTTTACTTCTGTAGAGATTGTGTATCGAGTGATATTGGTGGATTGTAATGACAGAAGTCTGGGTTGCCTTCTATGGTTGAAATTTTCTGAAATGGGTAGTTTTGTCATTGGTCTATACTTTGTTTCTTTGCTTATTAAAATGTTTAACACTACAAATTTTAAAACACATTCTAGCAAGTGGTGCTGTATTATACAAGGAATATCATTTAATACAATCAGGAGGGAGAATAAAAGAACAAATCCATGCATGCATTGCCCAAAGATGTGTGCAAGGAGTCTATTTTGAAAACGACCCAAAAGTAAACCTAACCAGATGCATTTTCTATGAATGTTGATTTTCATGCTATTTCAATGGCAGAGAAGTTTACTGCTTATGCTAAATCGGTCTGTGTTTGTGCTGTTCTAGTTTAAGCTAATGTACACAGGGAGGAGAGAGGTTGCTGTTCTACTTTCACTGAGCTGTAAGGCTTGCTTGCCTACCCAAAGTAAATGAAACTGTTTGGATTAACTTAAAGCATCCCTTTGAAAGAAGGCACATGGGCTTGTATTTTCTGAGGACATAACTTTTACAGTAAAACGTGTGAAGGAGCAACAGATAAAGCAGGCTTATTAAAAACAAATTCCACTTTCCTTCACTTGCAGTTTAAGTACATTACAAGGTATCTTTTCTTCCTGTGCATTTAAATAACTGAAGGAAATGACAGGAGTGGCTTTCTTGGGGAGTGACCTACATGTGGGTGTGGCTTATAGGGGTGTTTCAGGAGTATGGTGTCGGTGGAGCTTAAGGGGTAGTGGTGTTGGTGGGGCTTAAGGGGTGCTGGAGTTCTACTTCACCTAGGGTGCCATTTCAGCTAAGGCTGTCCCTGTTGTCCATCTGTGTCCCAAGGTCTCTTACCACACTTTCAGTGTTAAGCATACTATTGTCTATGTGATAATTCATGGGTACAGGGTTTTTACCAAAAGGGATGACAATACACTTTTTGGCATTGAGCTTGAGGCCATGGCTTTGACACCAGGCATCTGTCTCAGTGAGGACATTTTGTAGGATGTACACATCGTTAAGAGTTTTGATTATGGCTCCTAGTTTGCAGTCATCTGCAAACTTTGTTAGCCAAAGACCTTCTGTGTTAGCCTGTTCTTCAAAGAAGTAGGTACCAAACAGGAGAGGACCCAGGACTGAACCCTGTGGTACACCACTTGTCACTGGTCTGAAGATGGATTTAGAGTCTGCTACTTTCATAGTGTGGGTTATGTCAGTGAGCCGGTTGGCAACCCATCTTGTGACATAGGGATTTATACCTAGTTTAGTGAGTCCATCTTGTGACATAGGGATTTATACTTAGTTTAGTGAGTTTATCTATAATTCCAGAGTGGGGAATTGTGTCAAAAGCCTTGGCGAGATCTAGATAGGCTGTGTGAACCACCTTACCCTCATCTACAACTTTGGTGACTGCTTCAAAGAAGTCTATCAGGTTTAGGAAACATGGTCTGCCTTTTACAAACCCGAACTGAGTAGGGTCCAGAGTTTGGAGATTACCAATGTCATTGTTTATAAGTTCCATGATGAAACTTACATAGCCTTGCAGACCAGGCTCATCAGGCTGATGGAGCCGTAGTTCCCAGGGTCTGTGGTGGCTCCCACTTTGTGGAGTGGGATAACCATTGCTGTGCACCATTCAGTGGGCACAAAGCCTGAGGTGAGGTTATGATTGAACATGGTACTTAGGTGGGGTGCCAGTTTTTTCTGTAGTTCATGTAGAACGCAGCCTGGGATGTTGTCAGGTCCTATGGATGCTGTGTTCTTGGCTTTGGAGAGTGTGTTTTCTACCTGTGCAGCCGTGATTACAGGAACTTTGCATTTATACAGTATAGAGATGGCCCTTTAGGGGGTGAGAGAGGGGTAAAGTTAGCACTGAACCTATCTGCCAGGATGTTGGCAATATCAGTTGGTTCTCTATATTTAGTGCCATTGTGCTGTAACTCAGAACAGATCTGAGTGTTGCCATTGAAATTCTTGACATAGCTATAGAATGCTTTGTGGTTGTCTTTAGGATCAGTGGCACTGTTGTTTTCATAACTAGTTTTGGAGGATTTTTTGAGGGATCTCAGATTCTTACTGAGACTGACAAAGGAGTTCCTCCAATCATGGGATTTTATTCTTTTTTGCAACAGTTTCTTTCTTCTGTTGTAGAGTTTGTTTATGGCAGGAGACCACCAGATTGGCTTCCTTTTTTTGGAGGATAGCATATTGGTTCTGTTAGGGATTGCACAATCCATGCACTTGTGCAATCCCTAATGTGTGTTATAATATCTGTACAGTATTTTGGCCACTGCTTCATTCTTATTATATATCATTATCCTCTTTATTTGCATTTATATCATGGCCTTCATAACCAAAGGAAAAATGCTTTAATATTTTGTGGTCTGATTTATAGAGTGTAAGGACCAGGTGCAGTCTGTAATTGAGACACATTGACGATTAGTTTTAAATTTTACTCAGGGATAGATCTGATGAATGCCTGACAGAGTGTAACAATTACCTCCTTGGACCAAGACACCATACCTTTGTTTATAAGTTGCACAACATAGAATGATTTCCTCACTACTGTAGACACATGATGGTCAAAGGCTTGATTACAGTTTGTGTGTGTATCTGACTACTGGGTTGACTCTTAGGGGTGTGTTGTCAATATGGTAGTTACTAGGGGTGGCTGACTTCCTTAAGGATACTATTATGCATTTTGTGGCATTTAGTTTTAGTCCATGATACTGACACCAGTTATTTGTCTGTGTCAACCATTCCTGGAGAACATTAGTGTCAGTGGAGGGTTCTATGATTCTCCTACGTTGCAACTGTCTGCAAATTTGGCCAACAAGATCCCTTGATGCTGGCCTTGACTTCAGAGAAGTAGATGCCAAAAAAGAGTGCTTGCAGGACTGATCCCTGAGGGACATCGCTGGTGACTCAAGGAAGGTGGACTCCCCAATTCTAACTTCTTGAGTCTTGTCTGTGAGCCCACTGGCTATCCACTGGGTGATACAGGGTGCACACCTAATCTCCTGAGTTTGTCAACAATACCGCAGTGAGATATTGTGTCAAATGCTTAGGCCAGATTAAGGGAGGCAGTGTGAACTGTTTTGATCCCATCCATTGCTTTTGTGACCTTCTTAAAGCAGTCCACCAGTTTGAGTAGCCATGACCTGCCCTTGATGAAATTAAATTGGGTTGGTTCCAGTGTCTGGCGGTTTCCTATGTCATTTATTAATCCTTTCCATGATAATTCTTTCCATGGCTTTGCATATGAGACTTATGGATCTGTAGATGGTCAGCCTTTGTGCAGAGGGATGATGGTGGTTGTTCTCCATTGATAAGGCAAGAAGCCAGTTTTAGTCTATGGTTAAAAAGTAATTCCAGATGGCCTGATACATCATGTTTCATGCTATTTAGAAGGCAGACATGGATATTGTCAGGGTTTATCAAAGCACTGTTTTTGACCTTAGAAAGAGCACTGCAGACCTGTTCCCTAGATATAGTATGGGAGTTATATTTGATGATATTTCCTGAGAGAAGGCTGGGGGGGAGAAAGGGGTAAAGATAGAGATGAATTTGTCTTCCAGTTGATTTGCTATATCCTCTGTTATAGTATACATGGCTCCTTTAACAATGAGCTCTGCATAAAATTGTGTAATGCCCCTTCTGATATTACACACATAGCTAAAGAAGGCCTTGTGGTTGTCCTTGGCCTGGAAGGCCAAATTTAACTCAAATTAAGGGTTTGGTAGACATTATTTGTTCTCAGAGTTATCTGTTTAGTTTGATGAGAGTATTGACAATCTGGTCCAGGAATCTCTGGGCCTGTACATTTGTTGTCATATCTGATTCCCAGTTAATAATGAGCTAATTAAAATTGCCCATGAGTATGGTATTGGGTTGGATGGTGAGTATTTCCAGTTAGCCTAAATACATTTTATGGGTTTCCTGGGTAACAAAGGGGTACCTACAGTTTGCAAGGAAGTGGTATGGGATTTTGCCTAAGGTGATTTGAACACTGAGAATTTTCAGTGCATCTTCCCATTTAACCAGCCTGGATGTATATTTATTTTTTATGTAAATCGAGTCAGTTCCTCTTTGTCCCTGCCTGTGTGGTCTTAATGTGTGGAAGGCATTATAACCTTGCACTGCCAGCATGCGCTCTATGGATTTAAAGCATGTCTGAATAACGGCACAAACATCAGCATTCTATAGATTGAGTAGAGCTTATAGGGAATGGAGTTTCTTATTTAGACTATTGGCATTAAGCAGTAATACCTTAAGATTTTCTTGTTTCTTGTTTGCTATGTTAGAAGTATTTTCAATTTGACATTTACTTAAAAATGCATTGTAGGAAAGGACAATGTTTTAGTCAATATTCAAAAGCCTAGATGGCAGAGGTATGGACCATCCCTGGAAAAGCAGAGTGGATCGCTGACCATCTCCTTTCATGCTGACAAATATTGCACCCCCTCAGAATGACATGAGGAAACTATGCCAGTTATTAAAGTCAGTCATTATCTGCTCATACTGTAGCATCATCCTTGGAGGAAGAGGAATGCTGCTTAATGCTGGCCTCATATGTGCATGGGACACACCTTCTGAGACATCCATAATATCTCTCTTTATATAGTCTAGGGAGGTTTGCCTCAGGCCATTTACACCCACATAGACTATTGCTGAGTCATACTAGTACTTATGGCCCAATGACCTGAGTGTGTGAGTAATATGGTGGTCCTGGCCCCTGATAAGAAACTGACTGTGACTTAGTCAGCCTGGTGAGAGAAACATTGGTGTGTCTCAAAATGAAGTCACCACTGACCAGAATGTTGGGTTGTGTGGTGGCTTGCCTTATTGGTTTAGAAATAGAAGCTCTGTGAGATTTCAGATGCCACTGTGTCATTTTCATGTGGAGTCTTGCCAGGGGTATCATGAAAATCATAGATGCCATGAGATCCAAAATCCTGAGGGTTTTCCCCTCACAGTGACCAAAGTGTGAGTGGAAAACTTTAGAAATAGATATAAATAACAATATTTTTTTTCCTGTGAAAGAAAAGCTTTTTGAACATCCCAGGAAAACAATCCTATGCGAAAGACTCAAGAAAGGCTTTATAATGTTTTCTTGGAATCCCAGCTTTTGCATGAAAGCTATCAATTAAGACAGAGATTCTTGGCACTTTGAAAAAGACTCTTTAAAAATAAGCAAGTCATCTAAGTCACCACAAATGCTTTGGATCTTTTTGTCATACCACCTTATTATATCCCCTCTCTTTGCATTCCAAATCAATCAAACTTAACCTGGCTTCTTCCTTCTCTGCCTATATCTCCCTCACGTACTTGACTACAACAATGGCTATGTAATCACTTATGGGATATGTTTAATATACACATATTGTACAGGAGTTATACTCAGATGTACTTTGTCTTGTATCTATTTTTTACTCTCTGGACATGTCCACTTATGTCATGCTACCTATATGTCAAACAATCATTTTTCTTTTTCCTTTAATATCTGTTTGCATTAAGTGATATTTCATGTTAATGACTATGTTAAAAATTTCATTTTTGTTTTGTGCTGGCATAATGTTTATATTTTGACACAATAGTAAAACACATAAAACCAAATAATCCAACAAAAATGTCACAGGATACCTTCTCTTTGAAAAGAACCAGACACCAGGCAGGGTAAGGTTATAAGCACTTTTGTTCCCTTTATTCACACTCAGTACAAACGGAACTTCATCAAATACAAAACCTTACACATTTCCCCCCTTTTTTGTATACAATTCAATTAATTAATCACAATCAATTAACTTAAATGAATTAATTAGTTAAGTGTGTTCTCAAGTTAAAAACACATTAATATGTTCTTTCTTTAAAAATATATAGTTATGTATAATACATGAATAGTTCTCCTATAAAAACACATATAGTAAACATTTCATCTGTTAAGAAAATATATTTATAAATAAAAATACATATATTAGATACTAACTTAATTGCTTCTATATTCAACCACTTATACCACTTTTATCTAATCTCATCTGCCTTTAAATGAAGCAAGCTCCTTAGAGAAATCCTGTCATTGATACCAGGAAAAACTGTGGCATTCAACAAAACCTGCCAGTGTATTTCCCTATATTCTAAAAAACAGAGCCAATTACCCCCCTCCTGTCTACTTACCTTTTCCAATACACAGAAGAGGAATTTTTTAAAAATCCTTACAGTTTATGCTGTGTCTAAATAAGGCATTTGTCTTGTCTCTTAATTGCATAAATGTTTTGGTAAATTTGCTTTTTTAACTTGTTTTCCATTTGTCCTATATAATATGCACAGCATGACTGGCACAAGGCCACGTAAACAACTCCTTTTGTATTACAGTTATGATTACCTGTCACTGGAATTATTCTATTGTGACCATCTATCACTATATTCCTACATTCATAGATGTACCTACATTCCCTGCAGCCATTGTACTTCCTCATATTACCTAATGGAATCCTGTCTTTGTCTTTCTTCCTTTCAAATATGTTCTTAATGTTGGGTCTTATTCTGAAAACTATATTTGGTTTATTACCCAGTTTTTCAGTTAATCCATATAGCCCAAAAATACAATTCCAGTTCTTTTACACCATTTTATGGACCTCTACACTATCCTCATTATATGTTAGCACACAGCAAGTAGTTACTGCTTCTGTCTTCTCAACATTCAACAAACTCTCAGGTTTTTTTCAATAATGGGGGGATAAAAATCTTCTCTCCTGCTTGCTACAAAACTCTCCTGTCCCTCTAGGACACTAGTTGGGTAACCCCTTATTCCCAGCAAAGGCTTTAACTTTACCATTTGTTCTTTAATCCTATTGTCATCTGTTGTTAATCTTGAAATTCTAATTATCTGGCCCTTTACCAAATTTCTTTTTTGCCAAAAGGGGTGGTCACTCTCAAAGTGCAGATAACTATTCAAGTGGGTGGAGCTTCCTATAGATACATGATTCGTAACATCCATCCCTTCTATTTTTGCATAGGTGGATGTCCAGATAATTAACTGCTTATTTCTCAATTTTACTGGTAAAGCTAAAAAAAATCAGTAGTGGCATTGATATAGTTCAAAAAATCATCTGCCTCATCAATCCCCCCTTCCCATAATATCAGAATTCGTCTTCTTCTTTCGGCTTTTTCCCAAAAATCTATAATATCTAAAGATATTTTTCCTGAACATTGAATTTAACACAAATTTGGTTTCCCAATACCAAAGAATGATATTAGCAAATATTGGAGGTACTGCTGCACCCATTGCTACCCCTCGGGTTTGCTTGAAATGTTCCCCCCTGAAACCATACAAAATTATTTGTCATAACCAATTCCATGAGGGTAGCTAAGGCATACACTGTATCCTTTGAAAATCTAGTTCCTTCCCTTAGTACTTCCTGGAAATATTCCATTCCTTCTTCATGTGGGATGCAAAGAAAAAGGTCCTTCATATCAATAATCAAGAAAATAGCTTCTTCCTTGAACTCATTCTTTGCCATGCATTGTAATAAATGCCAAGAGTCTTTAAAGACATGTTTTTTATCCTCAAAAAATCCTTTTAAATGGAAATCTAACATTTTTACTAAAGGTTCTGTTTTACTCCCACCTCCTGTCACTATGCGTCTCATTGGTGAATCCCCTAATGATTTATGAATTTTGGGGATCCAGGATTGTTCACCTTTAAGTATCTCGCCTCATCTTCACTGAAGGTATATTCCTGGAAGAGTTCTTCCAAAATCATCTCTAATCTAGCATTAAAGATGTTAACCCTCCTGCAGTGATGCTGCACTAAAGTAGGAACTGTCATTCAAATATTTCATCATTGGGGCGTGGCCAAGTTGGTGACCTGGTAACAGCACTTTCTCACAGCTCTCTTTCCTCAATAATATTTCTGACAGGAATTTTGAGAAAAAAACAACAATAAGAAGATATTTTCGCTACTAACCACTTTCTAATACCCAGAGACATCATCAGAACAATTTTTATCAACTTTCATTGGAAAATTCCTGTCAAATTAATTACTAGAAAATCAACAGCAGCATCAGCTACTCAGAATGAGCCATCTCAGGAATCCACCTCAGGACCCAACATTCAAAAAGGATTTACATTCACTTATTTTAAATATTCAGGAGTTGACAACTAAAATAGATAAGATGGATAATAAATTGGACTCTATTAAAGAAAAATGTACTCACAAACTTGAACAACTTCAGGAAATGTTCACACAACAGAAAGGTCAAATTTCTGTCATTGAACAGTCCTTAAATGACATCGATTCCAGACTCCTGCAAGAAGAACAACAAACTGAATTTTTACTGCAACAAAATACACATCTTCTGGAGAAAATAGATGACATGGAAAACAGAATGAGAAGAAATAATATCCAAATATATGGTCTGCCAGAAAAAGCAGAAGGGGATAATATAATAAACTTTCTTACTACCTGGATCCCAAATGTATTAAAATTACCGGAAGCCCTTTCTTTTGGAATAGAACATGCACACAGGTCATTGTCAACTTCAGGAAATGCATCTTTAATCAAAAACAAACCAAGATCAATAATTGTTAAACTTTTCTCCACACAAGGCAAGGAGCTCATCCTCAAAAATGCTTGGACTAACTCACCCATTAAATATAATGATGCGTTAATTAGATTTGACAATGATTACTCTACAAAAGTGGTTTTCAAAAGAAATGAATTCATGCCAATAATAAAAATCTTGAAAAAGAAACAACTGAAGACCCATCTTTTGTTTCCAGCAAGACTTCGTATATTCCTTCCAGTGGGAATAAAAATATTTGAAACAGTGGATTCAGCAATAAAATATCTCACTACAAACAACATTTTAACACAGGAAGAATCTATGGATTGGACAAATAGTACACCAAAACGAAATGCAGAAGTAAACAACTGGAAGACTGTTGAACAGAAGAAAAAAAAACTGAAGGACAAATAACTTATATGTTACATGTGCCACAAAACTTTAAACATTGTCACAAAAACTAACAAGAAATCTTCCAGTCATTAATCACAGTAATATATCAGGTACAGTTTCTATTTATTTTATCTCACTTAAAAGCTAGAAAAAATATAAACTGAGTAAATTAACATTATCATTTAGGTCTATCTAAACATATTTGAAACTTGATAACAATGTTTTTCTTTCTCTACGTCTCTGATTTAGTCATCAACAAACAAAATGTATATACAGCAATATGTTCAAGATATATGCAGATGGATATCTGGTTTAACCAGATATAACCATTTCACCATATATTTAACTATACTAGCAATTTGTTATAAAATCTTTGAATGCACCATTCATATAATATGTCTAATCTAAGTTTTCCGATCGGGGCAGGGAGGGGAGTGGGACAAATGTATTTTTTGAAAAATTATATTTTTATGTTAAATGAGTTGCATAGTTAAAGTACTTAATCCATTAATGCTGTTGTAATGATTTGCTTTACTGAGATAGAAAGACAGCTTGGGTGTGCGCACATGTCTGGCTGTATGGATTATGAGGTCATAGCATCCCAGTACACCTCATGGACTCTTATTGTGTTTTTAACATATATATATATATATATATATATATGGTTCCCATTCAGAAGCCTGAAACATCATAAGCCTGAAAATCAAAATCCTGAAACCAAAAGCCTGAAAATTCAGAATCCTGAAAACTCAAAATCCTGAAAGCCCAAAATCCTGAAAGACCAAAATCCTGAAACTCAAAATCCTGAAAACACAAAATAGACATACTGATGTCATTGTGGCTTTGCTATTGTTAGCCCTGTGGTGTTAGGTCATGCGTTGGGGTCAGGTAAGTGTGCGGTTGGTTTTATGTTAGGGTTAGGGGCGGTTTAAGTGAGTTAGGGTTAGGCGCAGGTTAGGCATGTATGCAATAGTGACAAATATTAGGGTTAGGAGGCGGTTTAAGTGAGTTAGGGTTAGGGCGCGGGTCAGGTGAGTGTGCGATAGTGACGGACCTTAGGGTTAGGGTTAGGGTCAGGGTCAGTTGGTAGATATTAGTGTCTTTATAGTGACATATTAGCATTATTTGTGTTTTCAGGATTTTGAGTTTCAGGATTTTGGTCTTTCAGGATTTTGGGCTTTCAGGATTTTGAGTTTTCAGGATTCTGAATTTTCAGGCTTTTGGTTTCAGGATTTTGATTTTCAGGCTTATGATGTTTCAGGCTTCTGAATGGGAACCATATATATATATATATATATATATACAAAGCTTCCTTACTGGAAGGGGGGATAATGTTGTGTTTATTGAAGATGTTTGAACTGTGTTGTAGCTATGCAGTAGAAAAATATTTTCATGAGCGATACTTTGAAAGATAAGAAAAATCTTCACTACTTTTCCTGCTCCGTTCATGAGACAGCAATCTGAAATATGCATACAAGTAATATATAAAAGTTGTAATTTTCACTGTAACCACTTTGTGATTGTCTATGATGCCCTTTAAATAATATGTAAATGCAATATCATTAGGCAAGGAAGTAAATCTCAAAACAAGCACATCTTAAAACTCTTCGACTAGAAGAAGGAAAATAATCTGTATATAAAAGATGATTGAGTTGTGCTGGATGGTTATAGTTAGTTAAGAGTCTAAACCCTTGCATGCTATTACAGTAAATTATTCTACACCACTAGAATGTCATATTGAATCTTTTATAAGAAGTACAGCATTTGGTCCTGTTTGTTTTACTAGCAGGTGTCATGTAGTATGTCTCACATATAACATAGGAATGTCTTGCATATAATACAGATAAATATATGCAAAAATAAATATTACCACGAGCGATGCCTTGGAAATCAAGAAAAATCTTCACTACTTTTCCCGCCCTGTCCACGAGACAGTAGCCTTAAATACACATGCAAGCAACACCCAAATATGTTATGTCTCATTGCGAGCACTTCATGCTTGCATATAACGTCCTTTGAATAAAACGTAATTGCAGCATTCCTGGACAAGGAAGTATATCCCAAAATGAGCACTATTTAAAGTGCTAGTCCACCTGAATTACAAAGCTACATGTTGACCCTTTAGTGTTACTGATTATTACTAAACATTTAACACACCTAAGCTAAATAAAATAAAATATAATCAGATTTAGTAAACAGACACCAAACAAATTTTTTAATAGGTTCTTTATATACTAACAGAAATAGCAACCTACGCATAGTTATTGTTAGAAAAAAAGTTAAATATTGTTAGATATACAGAAAGGCAATACTCTATACATAGTTATATACATTAATATTAAGAATTTCTAATGCTAGAATAGCAGTCTGGGTTCATAGATTGCTACGAGAATATCGACCCTGGGGCTTGTATAAGTCTAGTCATTGCAGTTCTCTGGCTATTTCTTTCCATATTGCTTGCTTACCTGGACACCTGTTTGCCGGGGTGACTGTTATGATCCCCAGGGTGATTTTCCTCTCTCCCGTCCAGTCATCGGGGTTCTTTTCCAGAGTCAGGCCAGTCTGTAGGTCGGGAACCTATCTCTCCACTATGTTTTACTTCAGTATTTTGAATCTTAAAATATGTAAAGACTATTATATATATGTTTATGTATATATATTTATATATATATGTACATATATTGTCATATAAGCCGACACAATTTTAGTAAAGAGTTCTGGAATATGGCTTGGAAAACTACTTTCTCAAAAGTTAAAGAATAATAAATCTAATTATTTCATAAAGAGTGAGGAAGAAAATGGGAAATATTCACACAACTATAGAATAAATAATATTCTTATAGCACTGATACTACATGATAGAGACTCTAGAGGTGGAAAATTACCCTAAACAAATTGCGAGTATAATGAAACTACAATCCAAAAAAAACATAGGTATTATGAGAATTTAACCAAAATTACCAATTAACAAGGTATTGGAGTATTTGCAATGTGAATTAAAGCAAATGTGTCATGTTGGATTGATATGTGAATTGTTGTACTAAGATGAAACAAAATTTTGTTAAATGTAATTGGAAAATTGTTTTTGTAACTCTGATTGTAAGAAACTCTGCAAGTAAGATTTAACAAGTATAAGCAGGTTATTGATGTATAAATATTATTGCTTTCATAGAAATTTGCATATAATTGTCTATTAGCTGATCATATTAACTTGTTAATATGTGTAAATAGTGACATACTAAGCATGAGGTTAAGAGAGATTAGTTTAAACATTAGTCACAGATTTAGAAGGTTTGTGTGGGTACTTGTGTTACTCATGCAAAGAGGTACATTACCTCATAGAGATAGGAAAAGGTGTAATAAATTAGAATTAGTTAAATTAGAACTTTCATTGTTTTCTTATACTGTTTTGGTGTCTACAGAAGATAAGCAGATCTTCTATGTAAACAATAGTGTAAATTATACATATAATGCAAACCAAGAGTTAAATCTATGTATATCAACTGTCATACAAATAAATCATAAACCGACACATGAAATATCTATCTATAAATGTTAATGGATTAAATAATAATATCAAAAGGAGAAGTCTATATAAATACATAAATCTACACAATCCACAAATAGCATTTCTTCAGGAGACACATCTATTAGATAAAGATATAAACAATCTCAATATTAATAACTACACAGTATTAGTAAGTTCTCAATACAAACAAAAGAAGAGAAGAGTAGCCATATTAATGTATAATACAATTATTTCTCCTAGAATAATTAACACTTATCAAGACACATCTGGTATGTTTTGCTTAGTAAATATAGAGTTAAATAGGAAAATATACACTTTAGTTAACCTTTATTGGATACCAGGACTTGGCGTAGGAACAGTAAAACATCATATTGAAGAAATATTACATTTAACTAAAGGTAGTCTAATAATGGCAGGAGACTACAACTGTATAATAGATGACAAAGATACAGATTCAAAAAGTAAAAGAAGAAAGTTACCTATATCAAAGACACTTTCAAGTTTACAGGATAATCTCCATAAAAAATATAAATGAATTTGCTGACCCAGACTCATTAATTTACACTTTTTACTCACATAGATATAAGACTAGTTCAGAATTGACAGGATATACATATCCAATGATCTAGTAACAAAAATAAGTAATGTCAAAATAATAAACTGTCCATGATCAGATCATAATGCTCTGGTTTTTGAAATGGAGCTTATGCATATAAATAATAATCCCATAACAAGAACACCTTCATATGTTACAAAATTAACAGACTTTAAAGAATTTTTTGAAGGTGAAATAAAAACTTTCCTTGAACTAAATACCACAGAGAACATTTCAGAAATATATATCTGGGACTCCTTAAAAGCATATATATATGGAAAAGTACTATCCTGGTATATTAATAAAAGGAAAATATGGAATAAAGACATGCTGGAATTACAAAAGAAAGCCGATAAATTAAAACTAGAAATTCAAGAAGGAAATAAAGATTTAATTCAAGAATTACTACAAATTAACAACAAATATGTGGAAATTTTACATAACAAGACAATGATTAACATAGAAAAGATAAAATTAAATTCTTATTCAACAAATCCAGCACATCAGAGGCAACTAGCTAATAGAACAAAAAAAAAATAAATAAAATCTAAGCAAATAAAAGAATTATATATCCCTAATACAAAGAAAAAAGTCACAAATCTAAATAGTATATTAGAAGCCTTTAGATTACAATACAACTATGATAACCTTTCAAGCATTTATGAAAAACCAGACAAAGATATAAAAAATTATCTTAAAAAACAAAATTCTTACTAGATTAACACAGGAGCAAATTGACACTATAAGCAAACCAATTACTATGACAGAACTAAAATCACAGATTAAAAAGCTTAAATTAAATAAAGCACCTGGCCATGATAATATAATATCAGAAATGTATAAAGTAATACCTAATTAAGCTATATCTTTACTCTTAAAAGTATACTCCATAGTTAATCAAAATATAATTATACCACCTTCATGGAAATATTCATTGATATCACCAATAATTAAATCAGACAAAGATGAGAAACAATTTTTATCATATAGACCAATATCCTTATTAAACATTGATTATAAAATGTTCATGGCAATATATGCTGGCAGAATTAAACACTTTCTTCCCATGCTAATACATGATGACCAGACAGGATTTATCAAAGGAAGAAATACATATGATAATCTTAAAAGAATTTTGTCATTGATAGATTATAGTAAACATGCAAACTTGGATTTAAATATAATATACTTAGATATTAATAAAGCATTTGATTCTGTTAACTGAAATTTCCTTACACTAGTCCTAAAAGAGTATAATTTTCCTACATCTTTTATCACCCTTATTCAGTCACTATGTAAAGACTCCATAGCATATGTTAAATTAGGTTCATATAGATCTGGTCCCATACCAATCAAAAAAGGAACTAAACAAGGCTATCCCCTATCACCACTATTATTTGCATTACTTATAGAACCATTTGCAAATCAGATAAGATCAAATAGTAATATTAAAGGCATCTGCATAAACAAAACTTTATCTCTTAAATTACAATTATTTGCAGATGATATACTTCTTACCCTATCAGACACTAATGCATCTTTACAAGCCTTGTTTAAAGAAATAAATAATTTTCAAACTATTTCAGGTTTACAGTTCAATGAAAACAAAACAAAAATTATGTCATGTAATACTAAAAAGAAACATATAAACAAAAAATATTCCAAATACATACAGAGGATAATAAAATAGTATATTTAGGCATAGATCTACTGGAAGACTTAACTGACTCACTTATATATAATTATAATAAAACACCAGATAAAATAGAGCAAGCAATATCTACCTGGAACAAATATATGTTTACAATGGGAGACAGATTATACCTCATTAAATCAATTATTTTTCTTAAAGTATTATATCTAATACAAAGTTGTTCACTGCCACCTCCCAAGTATATCACTCAGAGATATAATAAACTAATATTAATTTTTTTATGGTTCCCAAACAAACCCCAAATTGTTTTAGATAAATATTTACCAAACTGGGAAGATGGAAGAATTAATTTACCTGATATTGAGATATATATTATGTCCTCTGTTGTTAAAAATATAACATTATGGTTAAATGCTCACTACAAACCTATATGGAAACAATTACATGAACAGGTCTATACTGAACTTAGTCATAACAACAGATCAGATCATTTAATTATAATACCATTTCCTTTAGTTTGGATGTTAAAAGATTATCTAGAAGGCAAAAATAAAAATAATAAACTGCCATCCAGATATATGAACATCACACTAACAACATTTAAATCATTCATAAACAAAGTCCCAAATATTAATTCATGGTGCTTTCTGATCTTTCCTATAGCCTTCACACCCACTATCCTTGATACATACCAAATTCAGAAAATGAATATGCTCAAGATAGGCTCAATAAGCTACTGGCATCAACTGGTAGAACAAGAGAAAATATTAACTAAAGATCAGATAACCAGAAAATATAATATAAATAATGACTCATGGCTACTTTTGCAAAATCTAAGACAATATCTTATAAACAGAATTGGACAAATGCAAGATACAGTTAAACATACTGTCCAAAAATGTATTGATTACATTATTATAATTAATAATCAACCTTATCAAGGTGCTGGATATCTATCTAACATTTACAAAATAATAAAAACAACAAAAATATACCAAATAGACACCTACTGGAATTATTATACACAGATAAATAATCAGTCTCCTAACGAAAAGGAAAAAAGGATTATCTTAAAATCTTCCAAGAAGTCATCATTAACAATAAACTTGCAGTTATTCACATGGAGATATTTGAATATAAGTTTTTATACATCACATAAATTATCTAAGATGTATGCAAGTGAAGATCTATGTTGGAGATGTCAGACTAAAATAAGAGCAGACTGGCAACATATTTTTTATGAATGTAAGTGTGTCTTATTTTGTATTGGAGTAATAATTATTTTTTTCAGACTGTTTATAATGATTATTATCAATTATCAAAATCTATGATTTTATTCGACTCTCCTGTTCTGGATTGTGTGCCAAAAAAAGATTTTCAAATCTTATGGACTTTAATGGCAGCAGCTCGCAAAATCATCACCATTCACTGGAAAAGTGAGACTCCTCCTACATTTAATGAATTTAAAAATTTAGTTAGAACAGTTGGACAAATGGAAATATCTACTCCGAAGAACAGAACTACCAGACTTACAACTTTATACAACTCTTGGATGAAAGTACTAGAAATAATTGAGAAAATGGACAAAGATATATGAACTTATATAGCATACTTCAGGTTACACCTTAAACTTATTTATGGATTTCTTCTTAACAGACACCAATGTATATAGTTATATAATGTTTTTAAAGTTTATAGGTTTTACAATTGTATATATATCATTTTCATTTTTGATTTCTTGTAATATTTGACAAATTATCAATAAAAAAAAGAAATATTTCATCATTCTGGTGGTGTAGTCATAATGTTCCATTACAACTACCCCCCCCCAATCGGGCTTCATGATTCTTAATTCTTGGTTCCTCATTAACTCTGTTAATGCCTGTTGTTCCTCTTTTGTTAAATTTTGGTTAATTCATATAGTCTTATTCCCTATTAAATTCCTGTATTCTATTTCATTCAATCTTTCGAAAAGGGCCACTGGTGGTAATGGGGGGGGGGGGGTTATAAGTACTTTTTCTTTTTAGGGTTACTCTGGTTGCATCACTCTCCTTTCCATTCTGTATTACCAGATTTAAATTTATGGCCCTTGCAAACATCTTCAAATCTAAAATGGTATTAACCATATAATTCTGTTTCTTAGGGATAAAACTAAATCCTTTTACAAATAGTTCTGCATGGGTGTTATTTAATATGATTCCACTGTAGTTATAAATCTTAAGGCCCTTATATTCCAGAATACAAACATTTCCATTTTCATTATTGTCATTACTGTTCCCTGTATTATTACTACTGTCATTATACATAGCTTCAATAGGGACATTATTAAACTCATAATCATGCTGTAAAAATATATCATTTCCTTCATTGGTTATGCTCAGTACACCTAGATTTTGTTTGTTCCCCAAAGATTCATCACAATATAGCTCATGTGTAATTTCAACACAATGTTTTTCCATGTTTCCATCAAAATCATTATACAGTTCCTTAAGACATGCTTCATTAGATAAATCATTACATTCTACAGAATACTGTAACAATGAGGCATTATTGCTAAAACTTTCATTTATAGTATTCAGTCCATTTCCAATGTCCCAAGTATCAACAACAGGCTCTTGAAACACCATAGTACAAGGAAAGTCAGCATAACACTCAGTGCTGTCATTTCCACCAAACACAGGTGACCTTTCATTTGTTTTATTCTGGATTCTTGTATAATCAGTCTTCCCCACAAATTTATCACCAGCAGTCTTATGCATCACCTCAGTACTAGAACAGTTAGAAAAATAATTCAAGTTGTCATTAACAACAAACTGAGATGGCCTTACCATTGGTAGAGTGATTGTGGTGGTGGTCTCCTCTTCCTTCTGTTTTGGCCCTCTTGTTGCCCACAATAGTCTCTCCAATACTGTTTTTTGTTGTTGTTGTTTCTGGGTGTCCAGGGACCATACTTGCTTTTTAGCCATCCAGAACTCCTTGGCAGTGGTCGGAAATCCTGCTCTAAAGCAGTCCTTTGCTCACCAACCACCTCTGGTTCATCAACCTCATCTCCTGGCAAAATTTCCACAACGTCTTCATCCATTTCTACGAATTAAACTCTTGGCCGACCTCCTGCACCTGGGATTGGTACGCCCTTTCTGCTCGTATTCCTCTTGATCTCTTTTCAGCTTCTCTTTTTTCTTTTTAATGTTATTTTCTTGCTGCTCAACCCTCGGGAAGATGGTGGAATAAACCCCTTTATTTGTCTCAAAGAGGCTATCAGCAGTTATTTCTCTTTGTAATGTCACAGTTTCATCTTTCAAACTGCACATTATTCTAGCATTGTCTTTAATCAATAATCGCATAAAGTCAATGCCTGTCCAGTCAGACAGTTCTAAAAATTCCCTGTGTAGGAAAGAACCACTATGAATGTTATTAGGCAACTTACAGATTCTTAGCCCCTGTGGTACTCTTCCCAGGCATATACAGTCTTCAAAAAACATATTGTCAAGCTGTAATCCCCTGAAATTTCTCAGTTTTTTTCCAATTTGTAGAGTTTATGCTTGTAATTGGAAACAGGATCATCACCTTCTCTTGGCTGGCCCCTGAATTGAATCTGTCCCATGATGGTATCGGTTCCCTGTTCAGCCAGGTGAGGAATTCTCGATCATCCATTGGTTGCAAGCCTTTTCTATTCACTTCACCTACTCCAATGGCATTCGCATCTCTCTGTGCCACCCCCAAGTAGGATGTTCTAACTTCCTGCAGCTCACAGGGAGACTTTTCAATGACAATACAGTTATTAACATTCATTTATTTATCAGTATAAATTTCTTTTGCTCTACCGGAGTATACTCAATCAACTTTAGTATTGATTTGGGATATTAAAATCAAAAGCTGTGTAAAACTTACACTGTCATCATTGCTAATATTGTCCACAAACTTATCCATTGCCAGGAACTTGTCAGTAAACACTGGTCAGTCTATGATTCACAAAAAATACTTGCTTGTAGTTTCTCTCTTCAGAGCCAACTTCCAAAAAAGTGTCAAAGACTTTCCTTGATCAAGTATCCTGTGTACTGATGCACACCAATATCACAATAGTAAAACACATAAAAGCAAATAATCCAACAAAAATGTCACAGGATACCTTCTCCTTAAAAAGAACCAGACACCAGGCAGGGTAAGGTTATATGCACTTTTGTTCCCTTTATTCACACTCAGTACAAACGGAACTTCATCAGATACAAAACCTTACACACTTACCCCTTTTTTATATACAAGTCAATTAATTAATCACAATCAATTAACTTAAATGAATTAATTAGTTAAGTGTGCTCTCAAGTTAAAAACACATTAACATGTTCCTTCTTTAAAATATATAGTTATGTATAATACATGAATAGTTCTCCTATAATATATATATATATATATATATATATATATATATATATATATATATATATATAATAAACATTTCATCTTCTTCTTCTTCTTTCGGCTTTTTCCCGGTTAGGGGTCACCACAGCGGATCACCTTGTCCGCACATTGATTGGCAGTGGAGTTTTACAGTGTCGAGTTGCCAGCCCGGCGCCCAACCTTCCACAGAAGGCACACTCACACACACACCTAGGGCCAATTTAGAGTGTCCAATCCACCTGCAGCATGTCTTTGGGATGTGGGAGGAAAAGTACAGTTTTGTACCTACCATAAATGTAGATGTTCGAGGATCCACATTACTGCAGTCCTAACTATTGGGTAGTCCGCTGTCCAGTCGGCCCGAATACCAAAGTATATGGCTGACGTCGGTCACGGCGCATTAGACTGACGTCAGTACGTCAGGGTACTAATGCGCATGACCGACGTCATATCCTCAGTCTTTTCTTGCCCCAGATGTCAGAAGACCCTAAAAAGACAAGGCCAAAACCAAAACACACCAAACATACCTGCACCAAAAATATATACAATATATACAAAGGTACCAGAATATAATCTCACCTACACAACCACCCCTAAACACAGAGGGGAAGGAGGGAGGGTAAATTGGACTGCAGCAATGTGGATCCTCGAACATCTACATTTATGGTAGGTACAAAACTGTACTATGTTCTTCATTCCACATTGCTGCAGTCCTAACTATTGGGTAGAATCCCAAAGCAGAGGTAAGGGAGGCTGGCAAATCATAAGGAAGCAGGAGCTGATAACATGCCTTGCAAAATAGCTGTGGCAAAACCAGCCCTAGACTTAGAGTAGAGAGGAAGGTGGTAATGCTTAGAGAAAGTATGCACTGAACTCCAAGTGTCTGCCTCCAAAATATCCTTAGTTGCCACCCCCCTTAGAAATGCTGTTGAAGTGGCAGTAGCCCTAGTGGAATGAGGCCTAATCCCAGCTGGAATCTCCTTGCCATGATGGGAATAACAAAATGCAATGCAGAACCCAATCCACCTAGAAATAGTTTGTTTTGACACAGGCTTGCCCTGCGAACTCAAAGCAAAAGAAACAAACAACTGCTGAGACTGCCTAAAATCCTTAGTCCTGCTCAAATAATAACGCAATTGCCTGTGTACATCTAAAGTGTGCAAAATCTTTTCCCCTTTATTTTGGGGATCTGCATAGAAAGTAGGCAAATGAATAGTTTGGTTTAAAGCCACACTAGAAACCACCTTAGGCATAAAGGAAGGATTAGTACGTAATGATACCCTATCCTTATGAAAAATCAAAAGGCTCAACCGCCATAAGGGCCTGTAACTCAGAAACCCTTCTTGCAGAAGTAATGGCCAACAAAAAGCAGTCTTCCATGACAAGTATTTCAGTTCAGCAGTAGCAGGCTCAAAAGGTTGTAGAGTAAGTTTCTCCAACACAAAATTGAGATCCCAAGCAGGAGTAGGAGCTCTACGTGGGGGTCTTATATTCTTTGCCCTCTAAGAAATTGCTTGAACAAAGGATGTGAAAACAATGGTGGGTCACAATCATAGTGAGCTGAAATTGCTGCAGCATGAATCTTAATGGAAGAGAAAGACAAACCTTTGTCCAATAACTCAGTAAGATATTGAAGAGCCGCACTCAAATTAGGCTCGAAATCTCCAAATTCTTTGCTGCAGTCCAAAATAAAAATCTCTTCCATTTTTCTGCGTACACTTTCCTTGTACTAGGTCTTCTGGCTTCCATAATCACATTTAAAACTTGTTGAGGAAGTTGAGACCTGCTGTCTTTCAAAACAGAATATGCCAGGCTGTTAGATGAAGAGAGTGAAGCTTGACATTGAGCAGACGACCGTCCTTCTGAGACAACAGATGTGGAATCAAGGGTAAAGGCCATGGAGGCTTCCTTACCAGACTCCTCAGTAATGGGTACCAGTGCTGCCGAGGCCAATCTGGAGCTATTAAAATCATCCTTGGCTTGTCTTGTCTGACCTTTAGAAGCACCTTTGGGAGAAGAGGAAGAGGTGGAAAAGCATACACATGAAGATTTTTCCAACTGAAAGAAAGAGCATCCACTTTCCAAGCTGTGTGATGAAATCCTTCGTGCAAAACTTTGGCAGCTGGTGGTTTAGTGGAGAAGCGAACAGATCTATGTCTGGAGTTCCCCATGACACTGTCAATTTTTGAAATACATGAAGATCCAGTTTCCACTCGTGGGGATCCATGATTTGCCTGCTTAACACATCTGCTAAGGAGTTCTGTGCTCCCGGCAGAAACCTTGCCTGAAGAGTTAGTTGCAAGCTGAGCGCAGTGTCCCATAAAATCATTGCTTGCCTGCACAATGGGTAAGAATGTGTTCCCCCTTGTTTGTTGATGTACCACATGACAGTTGTGTTGTCTGTTAGAATCAACACCTGCCCTGGAAGAAGTAACTCCTTGAAAGCCATTAATGCAAACTGGACTGCTAACATCTCTTTCATGTTGATATGTAGATGCTGTAGTCTGGCAGGCCACTTGTCTTGTATCCATTTTCCATCTAGATGAGCTCCCCAAGCAATGTCTGAGGCATCCGTCGTTAGAATCTGACTCGCCTCTGGTCGGGTCACAGAGAGTCCCTTGTTTAGGTGACATTCCTGAGCCCACCACAAAAATTCCTTTTGAATGCAAGGTATTATTTGAATGACAGTGTCCAAGTCCTGGCAGTGCTGTGTCCATAGATTTTTTAGATACCATTGTAGCTTCCTCATATGCAGTTTGGCATTGGGAAGCACCAGAATACAAGATGCCATGAACCCTAAGGCTTGAAGGACTGTCCTTGCAGTCAGCCCGGACTGAAGAGATAGTTGATGGAAGTAACTGGATAGATTCTTTTGTTTGTCCGGGGTTAAAAAGGCCATCTGGGCTGCTGTATTCAGTCTCACACCCAGAAAGCACATGTCTTGAGAGGGTACTAGACTGGACTTTATTTCGTTCACAGAATACCCTAGGCATCTTAGCACTGCTATAACATATTCCAAATGCTGTAGAAGGTCTTCCTTTTCTTGAGCCAGAATCAGGCAGTCGTCTAAGTAAGGATAGATTTGAATTCCTTTTAGCCTGAAGTAAGCTATCACTGGAGCCAGAACCTTTGTGAATACTCTGGGCGCAGTGGATAAGCCAAAGGGCAATGCAGAGAACTGATAATGAGAATTTCCAGCTCGAAAACGCAGATACTTCCTGCAACTTAGCCTTATAGGCACATGAAGGTAAGCTTCCTTGAGATCTAAAGTTACCATCCAGTGATCTTTGCCCAGCAGAGGTAAAAGCTGTTGTAACGTCAACATTTTGAACTTGGGAATGTCCAGATAAGTGTTGAGGATAGATAAATCCAGAATTGGTCTCCACGTGTTCCCCTTCTTTGGTACTAGGAACAGGCGAGAATAAAATCCTAGGCCCCTTTCTGGCACAGGAACTGACTGAATGGCTCCTATTTGGAGCAACAGAGAAATTTGCTTGTGAGCTTCTGTTCTTTGTAGAGGAGGAATGTCTGGCATGCCTTTGAAAGGAGGCAAGGTATGGAAATAAAACCTGTAACCGTGGTGAATGATATCCAGAACCCATCTGTCTTGGGTAATTAAATCCCAATTTTCTTTGAAAAGAGACAGCCTTCCTCCCAGAGGTGCTGCCAGGCGAGAAGGAACTGGCAGCTGAAAAGGCAGGTCATTGGGTCTGCTTACGAAAGGACTGACCCCTGCCCTCACCAGAAGTCTGAGCAGGTGAACTCCCTGTCCTAGGCCTAAAAGAACCTTGAGCTCTGCCCCTACCACGTCTAGACCTACCCCTAGACTGGGAATCATAAGCAGGATAAGTCCACCCCTTAGTAGGCCAATTTCTACTAAACTTCGGAGGCTGCACCTGCAAAAAATCTTTAACAGTTTGCATAGACTTAGCCTTGTCCTCCATTTTCTTTAAAACTGCTTCAACAGGCGAACCAAACAACACATCAGACTGTAAAGGAGCATCCAAAATCCTTGTCTTAACATGCTCAGCTAAGTTCTGATCTCTCAACCAGGCGTGCCTACGAAGAACAGAACCAGTGGCAGCCACCCTCGAGGAGGCCTGCACAGCATCAAAACCACACTGCAAGGAATGTTTACCCACCTGTTCAGACACATGAACTAAATCCTGCAACTCTTTACACACAATACCTTCTGCCAGAGCATCCACCTTAGATTTCAATTGTGAAAGGAGGTAATTCTGATATTTTAACATGTGAAACTGGCAATTCAATGCCCTCATGGCTAAAGTGGAAGAAGTATACACTTTCTTTCCCCATCTGTCCAAAGCCCTTGCCTCTTTATCAGGAGGAACAGGATTTTTAACCACAGAAGCCTTCACACCTTTAGGCCCCTGAGAGACAGTTTCGGGTCTGCCCTAGGACTCTTAAAAAGATACTTATGAGCTTCAGGCACCCTATAGTACCTATCCGGTTTAACTGGTGCAGGAGGCAAAGAATCAGGATTCAGGAAGCCTCTGCAAAACATCTTCCACCACATTCAGAACCGGAGGTATAGCTAAAGGCCTATGCTGGGGTAAAACAAGAATTCCTAAGCCTCTTCCTGGAATCAGAGAAATCTTGACCTTCCCATTTAAAATGCTCCCTCATGGAATGCAGAGTCTCTGAAAATGAAAAATCCTCAGGAGGAGAAGCTGAAGGAGTAGAATCATCCACATCAGAATCAGAGTAAGGAGGAAACTCCTGCAAGTCTTCAGCCGAAGACTCAGAAGCCTCGAACAGTGCTCAAAACTCTCAAACTCAGGTTCCACCCTAGGCCTCTTATCAGGAGGGGGCATAGAACCTCTAATCATAGTAATCAAATCCTCTGCCATTTTAAGCATATGTTTCTTAGGCAAAGACCCTGAAGCACTAGGAGAAACCCCACTGAAGCTACACTAGGCCTGCCTCTCAAAGAAGCCTTGGAAACAGAGGGGAGGCTCTAACCACCTTAGGAAGAGAGGGAAGAACAGCCACCTGAGAAGCCCCTCAGCCTGGCCTACTTCCTGAGAGGATACATCCTGTAACAATAAAGTCTCTCCTGAGACTCCAAAGAAACACCTGGCAGAACCTCCGGCTCCACTGAGCCTTCTAAAGAACCGCGTCAGGGACTGTCGGTTCTTCCACTCTAGGCTTTGCTGCTTTATCCTTGTGCTTTTTGCCGAAGCGGCGCCGGAACATCCGGCGGCATTTTATAATTACAACGCTTCCCAAACACTAACCTGGCACAGTCTAACCTTCTCTTAATAGTGCGTTTGTTAAATCTTGCACAAGAGCGGCATCCAACAACGTCGTGCTCAGGCCCTAAACAAGGTATACACAAAGTATGGTAATCCCTATGAGGTATCTGTTTCCCACAAGAAATACAGTTATTCACTTTTTCTGACATCCGGTTAAATACTGAGGCAAGAAAAAACCAAAATATTCCCCAACGGGGTACTTAGCCAACTTTGATTCGGTCTGAAACTCTGACTTCAGAAACTTTCAGAATGCCAACCTGCACTCGCAAAATTGCTTCTGCATCGGACCATGCGGCAAAAAAGACTGAGGATATGACGTCGGTCATGCGCATTAGTACCCTGACGTACTGACGTCAGTCTAATGCGCCGTGACCGACGTCAGCCATATACTTTGGTATTCGGGCCGACTGGACAGCGGACTACCCAATAGTTAGGACTGCAGCAATGTGGAATGAAGAACATCCAGAGCACCCGGAGGAAACCCACGCGACCACAGGGAGGACATGCAGACCCCATAATAAACATTTCATCTAAAAAATATATTTATAAATAACAATACATATATTAGATACTAACTTAATTGCTTCTATATTCAACCACTTATTCCATTTTTATCTAATCTCATCTCCCTTTAAACGAAGCAAGTTCCTTAGAGAAATCATGTCATTGATACCAGGAAAAACTGTAGCATTCAACAAAACCTGCCAGTGTGTTTCCCTATATTCTAAAAAACAGGACCAATTACTCCCCCCTCCTGTCTACCTACATTTTCCAATACACAGAAGAGGAATTTTTTTAAATCCTTACAGTTTATGCTCTGTCTAAATAAGGCATTTGTCTTGTCTTGTCTCTTAATTGCATAAATGTGCTGGTAAATTCGCTTTTTTAACTTGTTTTCTGTTTTTCCTATATAATATGCACAGCATGACTGGCACAAGGCCACATAAGCATCTCCTTTTGTATTACAGTTATAATTACCTGTCACTGGAATTATTCTATTGTGACCCTCTATCATTATATTTCTACATTCATAAATGTACCTACATTCCCTGCAGCCATTGCATTTCATCATATTGACAGCACACTTAACTAATTAATTCATTTAAGATAACTGATTGTGATTAATTAATTGAATTGAATATAAAAAAGGGGGGGAAGTGTGTAAGGTTTTGTAGCTGATGAAGTTCTGTTTGAACTGAGTGTGAATAAAGGGAATGAAAGCGCTTATAATCTTACCCTGCCTGGTGTCTGGTTCTTTTTAAGGAGAAGGTATCCTGTGACATTTTTTTGACTTTTATAATGTACTTTTTATTTTACCCATATAATGCTTTGTGTAATGAAATTTCTGTATGGAGCTTTTCTCGCCAGGTCTCCACTGAAAATGGGCCAATAGGCCCAGTTGTACCATGTTGGTAAACAAATGTAAAATAAATTATAAATAAATCTAAATATGGACACATTGGGATACCATGTATCCTGCAATTAGTTATAACTAGAGCTAGACACTTTGTGAACACTGTTGGTAAAGTTGAAAGTGCAAAGGTCAAGGTAGAAAACTGGTAATCCAGATACACAAACCTTAAGAAATGTCTGAAGTCTGGATGAAGAGGGATGTGATGATCAGTATCTTTTAAGTCTAGTGTTACCAGGAAATTTGAAAGAGGAAGAAAGAAGTAGCATTTTGAATTTGGCACCATCACATCTGGGTTTAGGAAAGAAAGATCAAGAACTAGTCTCCAAGCATTTTCTTTCTTTCTTTCTTTTTCTTTGGCACTAGGAATATCCTTAAATACAAAGCCTTCCCTCACCTGGGAAGGAGGAACTGGTTCTTATCTTTCCTTGGAACATCATGTGATAAAGAACAGATGGAAACAAAACAATCTATTCTGGAGGATGAAAAAATGACCTTATGGAAAGGAGAAATTTCCTCCCACTGTCATCTGTAACCTTGATGAATAATTTTCAGAACCCATTTATTGAAATAATCTGTTGCCAAAGAGAAAAATAGAGAATCATACCTTCTGGAAGATAAAAGGGAGCCAGGATGGTAGGGGGGTCATAAAGTCTCTTGAATGGTCATTCAGACTTGTTGGACTGTCTTTGGTTTTGGAAGGTTGAAGACTTGTTTTTGGAACCCCCTCGCCATTTCTTCTTAAACATCTGCTTACCTGAATTTTGTTGAGACTGTTTATTCTGGTTTTTTTTGCCATAACTGGATAAGGAGATAGAAAATCCATTGGACAATTTGAAAGAAGAGGGCTGAAAAATCTTAGAGAATCCCTGGACTAGCTTGTCCCTTTCATCAAAATGTTTGATCCCTTCTGTAGCAGAGGGCAATAACAGTAAATCTCTAAGCAAAGGGAGATTTATAAATCTTATTTTTGTCATTACCTGGGAGGTTCTGAGAATGCAGCAATGCAAACCTCCTCATAACATTATCATTAGCTACAGCCATGGAAGAAGTATCAACAGAATCACACACACACACACTGCAAATGATGTGCAACAGAAGAAACTTGAGTTCTTTAAATCAGATTTTTCTTCACAAAAAGAAACTTCAGATCAAACATTCCTCATGCTTTCACAATTTGTCAGAACAGACTTTAACATGTGACCTAACAATTCAAAATTCTGACTATCAAAGTTGCAAAAGTATACACTTTTTTCATATACCTATCAATAATTTTTCCATCCATATCAGAAAGTAGGACAGGTATTAACTAAAGAGTTCTTATTACGAAATCGAAGAGACTGAACATCGAATGGCTTTAACATTGGAAATGCCATTCAGCTATGTGCTTTTTGAGAGATCGCAGTACAGTGAAGATCAGAATATTTGCCCTTTCCTCACTGTAGTGCGACTTTGGATTTGGTATATATAATTTTAGGGTGGGTGTGGGGGAGCAGCCCCCCCACAATAGCAAGTTTGAGGTCCGACATTTTCAGCCTTTAAGCTGTTCAGTGTTGTAATATAGACTCTGACTAAATGTACAGTAACTAAATACACAGTAGCAGTGGCATCAACTAGGTCTATAGCTGTTTAAAGAATTACAAACTTTATACAGCCAATCTAACCATTTAGGGTCAGCTGACTGACTATCAGGAAAACTGCAAGTAGTAATACACACATCCTCTAAAGCTTACAGAGCAGGATGAATAGGCATAGATTCTGAAAAATCATTAACAACTCATACTATTTTCTGAGGGGCTGAGAAACCTCAGTGTTCTCCCATTGAAAACACTGGCACATTACAGCAATAGTCTTAGAGAATGAGAACCTCCCCATAAGGAAAATCAGAAAATGAGCCCTCCTTTGAGTCCAAATCAGAAATCTAAGGGAAAATCTCTATATGCATCCATGCATCTCATTCAACAGTTTCACAATCTTGAACCTCTTCATCAAAACAGGATTCCGTCTTTCTTTTCCAGAAACTACTTTACAAGAAGGATCAATAGCCTGAATTAAACCCTGAGCCAAAACAAGTAAACTATTCCTATCCAAAGAAATTTATGGAGTAGATATATGCTTGGTTTTCTGTTTCTTGTTGACAGGAAAATATAACCAGCCATGTTACTAGTGGCATCAGCTGCTTCCCCAGGGATGGAAACAGCATTCTGACACAACAGGGAAACAGGCAGACTGACTAATTTTATTCCCTGAAAGTTATAGAACTGTTTCATTTAAACTAGCAAATCAAAATATCAAATATTTAAGCAATAACCAACAAGTGGGTGTGATATATTATAGCAATAACCCATGCCTGGGTGTGGGTAATGCTGGATTTACCCACGGTTGGTGTGGTTTGGTCACGAGGGTGAAGCCCGAATGGCCAAACAAAGCCAACCGTGGGTAAATCCAGCATTACCCACACCCAGAAGTGGGTTATTGCTATTATACAATGACATTATTTAAGAAAAAAAACAATTACTTTTCTTAAATAATGGCATTGTATAATGCCTCCTTGCTGCCCTTTCGCAGCTGTCTGGGTATTCTGCGTGAGTTCTGATGTACTGCACATGCGTATATTTACACAGTACATCAGAGCTGTGGCAAAAGCAATGGAGAAAGCAAGATCTCCGTTGCTTCTTACAGCCTGTGCATAGCGAGACAGCTTTAAAAAAAGCAACGGAGAATCTCCGTTGCTTTTTATAAAGCTGTCTCACTAGGTTAAACCCATTTAACATAGCGAGACAGTTTTGAAAAAAGCAACGGAGAAAGCAAGATCTCCGTTGCTTTTTAAAGTGTCTCGCTATGTTAAATGGGTTTAACATAGAGAGACAACTTTAAAAAAAAGCAACGGAGATGCTCCATTGCTTTTTTTAAAAGCTGTCTTGCCATGTTAAACTCGTTTAACATGGTGGGACAGGTTGCAACAAAAAACGGAGATCTTGCATTCTCCGTTGCAGTAAAAAAAAAAAAAGTTATACTAATGGAAAAAGTCCGGGCGACCAGACCTTTTTCCATTACTATAACTCTGATTTACAACATGCACACTGACCAATCAGCGTGCACGTTTTGGAATATTAATGGGGGGGGGTTGTTGTATAATGAAGATTAACCCACAGCTGGCTTGGTTTGATAATAAGGGTGAAGCCTGAATGATTAAACAAAGTCAACTGTGGGTATGTCTTTAATATACCAACGTCCATAAGTCAGTTATTGTTATTATAAAATGGCATTATTTAAGAAATTACTTACTTTTCTTAAATAATGTCCTTGAATAATGGTGCTGTGGTGTTCCTTCCTCACTCTCTTCATATTCTTCCACTTTGTTGATGCACTGCACATTAATATGAGACTTATGTTCCCACACTTACACAGTACATCAATGTTTTGGAAAGCAAGCAACAGAGAAAGGAAAATATCTGTTGTTCTTTTATTAAAAAAAAATAAAAAAAAAACAATTCAGGACAGTTTAGAGGTACAAGAGAGGCAGGGAAAATTACAAGGAAAATCAGGTATGTTTCTTTAGTTTTCCTGAATGTAACTGATTTTCCATGCATTTTCTCTGCCCTCCATGCATACCTGTCAACCTCTTGGCTCAAGAATTCAGCAAATTTTTAAAGGGGACAAATGTCCCTACTATAAATGTTGCTCTTATAAACTTAGAAAGCTGCTAGAATAACAGAATTTATGCTATCATGCATCGACTGGCAGCCAGAATTTTTTTCTATTGGTATTTGCTCGATTTTACAATGGCCATTCTGGTTGGGCAAACCAAGCTGTGTGCTCAATTTTGAATACTAATGATCTACCATTGAATAATTAGTTATAGCAACTTCTAAAAAATGTTGACGTGGTCACGTGCAAAATTATTAAGCTGGCAGAAATATTATACATCTGACCCAGAGATATTTTTCTTCCCATTTAGCTCATGTTACTATGAAAGAAGATGCAACTAATGTTTATAACACTAAATGTTTATTTGTCAGTGTTGATGTACTAAATCCTTAGCTTGAAAAGGTCCTCTTTAATACTTACAGTATCTGACTCAAACATACCATATAAGATCAGGGCTTGATATAATGGTTAAGGTGTTTGACTCACAAACACAGATACTATGTTTGTGCATGTCAGGATGGCCAAGTGGTCTAAGGTGCCAGACTCGAGGATTAATCTCCTTCCACAATTGGTGCACAAAAAAAATGTTATGACTGACTGGCCTTCTCAGACTGTGCATTAGATCAAGTTCCATTGCTAGCGTAGTTCCTTTGGGGAGTAAAGGAGGTGAGCACGCTTCCCATTTCACAGCCTCAGGTAAATAAGAACAATATCAAAGTCAGTGCAAATGATACAGTCCCACCTGCCTCTGTGCCTCTTCTGGGAATTACGGCGATGCATCAGTTTTCCCATGTATCAAGTCCTGTTAAACTTTTCTTCTTATAGCTGTAAACTCTTGTAACACTTGATACATGAACCTTACTGATGTGGTACATGAACCTCACTGCTGTGACACATGACCCTTACTGGTGTGGTACATGAACCTCACTGCTGTGACACATGAACCTTAATAATGTGGTACATGAACCTCACTGCTGTGATGCATGAACCTTAATGATGTGGTACATGAACCTCACTGCTGTGACACATGAACCTTACTGATGTGGTACATGAACCTCATTGCTGTGACACATGAACCTCACTGCTGTGACATATGAACCTTACTAATGTGGTACATGAACCTCACTGCTGTGGTACATGAACCTCACTGCTGTGACACATGAACCTTACTGCTGTGCCACATGAACCTTACTAATGTGGTACATGAACCTCACTGCTGTGGTACATGAACCTCACTGCTGTGACACATGAACCTTACTGCTGTGACACATGAACCTCACTGCTGTGACACATGAACCTTACTAATGTGGTACATGAACCGCACTGCTGTGGTACATGAACCTCACTGCTGTGACACATGACCCTCACTGCTGTGGTACATGAACCTCACTGCTGTGGTACATGAACCTCACTGCTGTGACACATGAACCTTACTAATGTGGTACATGAACCTCATTGCTGTGGTACATGAACCTCACTGCTGTGCCACATGAACCTTACTGCTGCAGGATTTGTGACTGTGAAGCTCATACATCATTAGCTTGCTACTAGTAATGCTCCTGCTGAACCTCACATTAATAATACTATTTCCCTGATTTCAATCTAGAATTAGTGTGCACCATACATTTAATATTAGTGCCTGCACCACGCCTTACAATAACATTAAAGACTATACTATGTAAATTATACAAGACTTTTAATTCTGTAATATTCTTGTGACTAATATCAGGGTTCACATTTTAAGTGAAGTAATTTGACACAAAATAAGTTAATACAATCAATGAAACTTTAAAATTAATAAGTAAAGAATACCAAAAGAATGAGGGCACTTGGAGACATTGAAAATTTAACAATTAATGACCAAAGACAACAACCTATGTTCCACTGGGCCAAGAGCAACAAAAAGTCAAGCAAATTCAATTCACAAAGTATTTTAAGAAGCTCAATGCTTTTGATTAAGTGTATATAATGAAAGTACTAAACTTTGTATTAAAGTGGTTTGTAGACTGTATTCACTACACTTGACTTTTTGTGGTTTGTGGCCCTCTGGAATGCAGGATGGCATTTCTGGTGGTTACTAATGAATAAGCAAATAATTAACTAAATGCAAAGTGTTTTTGGCACAGTGGATGCCATTATTACAGGTGTTTTTTTTTAATGTGGTTCTTAGCTGGGATGCCTTCTGTGTGGACTCTGCATGCTCTCCCTGTGTTCACATGGGTTTTCTCTGGGTGTTCTTGTTGCCTTCCACATTCTTAAAATATGTGATAAGGAGATTGGTGGCTTCTAAATTCCATTAAAGTGTGTGCACATTCATGTGGTATGGAAGAAAGGCCTGACAATCCACTTCCACTCCCCCTTGCCTAACAAACTTTGTGGATGGTGGTTGTGCCGGCTGTTCACAGAGTTGCTATAAGTCGGCTGCATGTTATAAGTTTAGATGGAAGGATGGAATGAATGTTAATGTAGCATGACTGGCTTGGTAAATGCAGTCAAAGTTTTTAGTACTGATTTTTTGTGTAAAATATAAACGTGTCACAGCTCTAATGATAATTTACCTTTTGGCTAATGGGAAAGATAAGGAAAAGAAAACGTAATGTCTAGGAACTAATCACAGTTTTTACATTCTATATATTAAAGGTATGTGTGATATATACTACATTATGGTCTGATTATCAAGAAATAACAAAGCATTGCCTCCTTTGTAGGATTTGGGTGAAGATAATATATATATATATATATATATATATATATATATATGTGTATATATATATATATATATATATATATATATATATATGTGTATATATATATATATATATATATATATATATATATACACAAAGAACGTTGATTATGTGTCTATTGACAATGCAACCTGTTTAAAGTTGTGTAAAAATGAGATGAATACTGACTGCTCTGATTTTGTGAGAGTGAAAGCTTTTAATGGAAGACCGCACTCTTACATTTAACATTTAAAGTACAGAGGAAGTGTTACAGTTAACATTTGCAGTTCATTTTGGAAAACTAATTGCCATTGCATAATTACCATTTCAAGTGATTACTGACTTATTCAAAATTTATGTTTTTTCTGTGAGGATTTTCATGCATTCATTTTCTCATTGGCTTAATGCCACGGATTTTTTTATTTTTTTATTTTTAGTGCTAACATTTAATTTCATTGAAGGCAGGTGCAATTTGTTTATATTATTTAGTGATAATGCTACTTGGTTTTCTTTAAACTATATACCTCCTGATGCTACAAAAATGAATGTAAACTTGTTTGCAGTGTTAGATGTGTTCCTGCTGTGACCTGATGTTCACCTCTTTATAAAACGTTTTAAAATGGGATGAAGCAGGTGTTATTCTTGCAATTAGAGTGGTTAGTCCCATCGCATTTTAGAAGTTTATGTGAATGTATTATTGTCAGAACTGGAGTAAGAACACAACTGTGAAAGTGGTCTAGCTCATTAAATTGCACATTTATCTTATAAGAGTAACATTCACATTTGCAATGCACTATCTTAAATCTGCTTCTCGAGTCATAATCTGACATGACTGCTTTATCTGAGTAATTGATATTCATGCCATCAGTTTACTCATCTGGGGCTAACAATCTGCCACATACCAATTAATATTTGATATGAGATTTGTCATGCTTTGACTGTGGAAATGGCCAAGCTTCATTTACAAAATTCACAACATCTGTGAGGTAATTTTTTGCTTCTTTCACTTGATTAATTATGTTAAAAAAAAAAAAACTTGCACTATGATTCTGAAAACTGCCAGACTTGCAATATGAAGAACATGATTGAAAATTAACAGAAAAGGAATTTTATTGTTTAATCACCATGTATGCATTTGCTAGATTTTTCTCAAAATGTACTTTTGTACTAAAATGTGCCAGTCTGTTAAAACAACTACATATTTAACTAATACAAACATTTACCATTTTAGATTAATAATTTAAACTATACAGAATAATGTACTTAAATTCACAGTTCTCACAATAACAGTCTGTACGTTGATCTAACCACACTGTATTACTTGATACAGTAATGCTTTGGGACCTACTTACACTATAAAACAAGTCAAGTGAAATGAATGATGCTGCAAAAACAAATCGAGTGGAAATCAATGATGCTACAATGGGCATCAGTACTTTAGGAACATGTTTTAATTGCAAAGACCAAATCAGAACATGCTTTTTCAGTAAGTACACAATTTATGAAGCATGAGTTTAACCAAATATTTTACACAAAAGTTTGAAAATCTATATGCAGCAATTAGTAGACAAAGTCCAACAACTGCAACTCATTTTTCTGTATGCCTCACTGCTTATGCATGTTCTGACATTGTAGAACATTGTTATTTTCTTTACAAGAAATACCTTTATTAAATTATCACTTATGACATAGGCGATCATACATTTATGTAAAAGAAAACAAACCGTACTGACATAATTTCAGCTGCAGACATTATACATTACTTATAATCTACCCAATTATTGTCAGTCAGCCATTACATAGGTCATTTAAATCCTGCCTTCTTTTAAACCTCATTCCTCCCCTGTATGTATTATTCCCACAGTTCCCATTTGTTTCTATGGAATTTGCTCCTACCCTTTTCTTCTTCTTTTGGCTTTTCCCGGTTAGAGGTCGCCACAGTGGATCACTTGTCCACTCATGATTGGCAGTTGAGTTTTACAGTGTTGAGTTGCCAGCCCGGCGGCCAACCTTCCACGGAAGGCTTACACACACACACACACACACACACACACACACACACACACACACACACACACACACACACACACACACACACTCACTCACTCCTAGAGCCAATTTAGAGTATCCAATCCACCTACAGCATGTCTTTGGGATGTGGGAAGAAATTGGAGCACCCAGAGGAAACCCACATGACCACAGGGAGGACATGCAGATTCCGCACAGAAGGCCCCCAGGTGAGGATCGAACCGGAGAACCTCTTGCTGTGAGGTGGCAACAGTAACCGCTGCAACACCGTGGCCGCCCTGCTCCTACCCTTTTCTAAAGATCTCAATTCCAGTTGTTTTATATCTCTTACTATATTCTCTACTTCCGGTACAGTTGATTTAGACTCTCATTTCCACTTTCTAGTAATTGCTTTTATGTCAGCCACCATAATTAGAGTCAGCAAGGCCTTACTGTGTCTAGGCAATTCCAATTCTGTATCATAGCTCAGAAAAAAAATTTCCCTAGATACACCGATTTGCCCACCCAGTATTTCTAATAGTATAGTCTGCAAGGAATCTTTAAAGTCTGCCAACAGATTACACTCCCAGAAACTATGTTCCCAATTATTTCTTTCTTCCCCATCACACCTCCAACATTTGCAGTCTGAGGAAAAATTCTCTGGAGTCTACATGGGGTATAAAAATACTTATGGAAACATTACCAAGCAAAAATCTTAAATCTTCTAGATCAAGATATCCGATTTTTTTATAAAATGATAAAGAAAATCTACAGTGGAAAGCAAGTATACGCACAAAGAAACGTGTACACAATATTTATTTATGAGTCAATCCGCAGACATAGATGATTTGGTATAACTATGCCACTGATGATTTAAGCTTGACCAGAGCTGTAAAATCCAACCATCCCTAGCCTGTTCCCTTACTGGCAGAACCAGATGTGAGTTGTGCTGCACTGTATGGCACTCACTAGTAGATGCAGAGTTGTACAGCCTCACATAACAGTATAACCTGCATTGTGAAACTAATGTCAGTTTTGCACAACAAAGTCTAATGTATTATAGAGTGGGACAACTATCCTTAATATCCACTGCATGTCTTGTCAATGGCCTGGTATCATATAGATTTCAAGGATATAATCCTGTCCATCCTCTGCATTGTATATGCCTAATTTACCAGCTCAGATGTTAATTCCTTTTCTTAAGTCTCTTGATCCTTGAGGGATTACATTACCAACTGGCTAAGGGAGCTGTGCTGACTTCAGTTTTCTCTGGACAGTAAAGACTAGGCAAGTGCAGAACTCCGAAAGATGTAGTAACGATGCCCATGTGGGTAGTTCCATGCATGGTAATGGTATTCCTCTTTGTCTGTTTGAACGAATAGTGTAGAATTTCAGTTACTAAGAGGTACAAGATGGCGCAAAAGACATGACCTATTTTTTCCTGGCTTTGTTAGTGTTGGTTCTGGAGGGAATAATTGAAGGGGTGCCATTATATACACTGACTTTGGATAAGTATTAGTTGCCACGTTTGCATCGGCATTGTGTGCATGTATGCATTAAGCAGCTCCATTAGTGTCTGACATTGTGCTATCCAGAGTAAGCAGGAGATCTTTATTGATGTACACTTGGGCATGCTAAGGCCACTGTAAAAGGCAGACATCTCTACATTAGAAATTATCTTCATCTGTCATCCACTTAGTATTGCAGTACATGCTTCTTCTGTCTTCATTCTAATTGTATTACCAACTGACACTAACTGATGTATACACAGATCATATTCTCATTTCATGCTTGTTCTGTTTCACATTTAAGTTCAGTTTGCCTTCCTTTAGTACTTCAAGCAGAAAATCTAGGTAAAAAAGTAGATGTTTTAACCTTTTAACTGCAGACGCTTAGAGTAAGTAAGACTGTAGTAGTACAGCAGTGTGATACTAGGTGCTAAATATTCTCATTTTAGATTTTTTTCTAAATTATAAATTGCTATGAAACTGATTTTTAAAATAAAAAAATAACTTTTGTCTAGGACAGCAGTGTAATAATTATTTGGCTAATACAACAGTTGTGCTAGTCAAAATAATTACCCCACAGCTTCCCATTAAAGAAAGTATGAAATGGATCTTTGAAATGAAAGGTCATGATATTCGTTAGCACAACTTCTCACCTGAACCTTCTTAACATATTAACAGCACCTGTGTAGCCAATCCCATATGTTATTTTCCTGGTAGTCTCCAGTCATTTGAATAAGATCACTGAGAGCAGCAGATGGTCTCATCTTCAGGAACAGTTCTCATCTACATTTCTATATTTTACTCAATTTACTGACAGGGAGCCAGATGTATCTTGTTGGCAGAGTACACACTACCCACAGCAGTATTTCATATTTTTATTTGTTTTTTTGTTATTTATTACAGTGATTGGGGTAAAGGTAGCAGAAAGTTGAAAAATATTATTGCAGCTATTTCCTTCCACTTTGGCTGAACACACATCACATATAATTACAAAAAGCTGCTACTTGGCAGGCAGTCTGTGGACAACCAAAGGGCAATTAGCAGGGAGGTGATTACTGACATAGCTTTATTTGGGGGGGGGGGGCAGCAGTGTGTAGTAAATAGGTTCATAGGTGTTTACTAGGCTAATGACCACAAGGGCCTTTTTAAGCCTAGCCATGCATCCCAAGTCTCTGACAATTTTTGATACCCTTGGTAAGTGTAAGCATGGGCCTGGGAGATGAACCATTTATAGGTTACCTGTTTGCATTAGAGACATAGGTGCCAAACCAGGGATGAATTTCTGTTTTCCCATCCAATTGTCCAAATTGCACTTGAATTTGGTTAGAGTGGAACTCTGATTCACATGGATGGGGAGCCTATTCCATAGATGGGGTATTCCCTGGGATACATACCTATCTCTCTAGCAGGTCCTAGTTATATCACATACAAGGTTTAAGTCTTTAGAATGGGCAATTCTGGTGCTGTCTGTTTTGTGAATATGCAGGAGTCCATCAGAGTGGGGTCTGACAATGCCCTGTATGCCAGACATAGATCTCCCCTGAAAAGCTTGTAGGAGACAGAGTACAGGGCTAGGGCCTTGAGGCTGTCTGCATAGGACATATTACTTGCACCTTGTGTTCTTTTAGTGAGGAAGCTCTGTGGACATTTCCAATTGTTAGATATGTCTGGTTAGGTACAAACCAAAGGGGGCATTGTACTCAATAATAGGTCTAATGAATGATGAATACAGAGGAACAGTGACTTCCCTGGACTTAGATGCCATACATTTATTTATAAGTTGCGCAACACAGAATGATTTCCTCACCACTGTAGACATGTGATGATCAAGGGCTAGATTACTATCTGTGTGTGTCACTAAGTCCCTGACTAGTGGGACACCTAAGGGGTGTGTTGTCAATATGATAGTTACCAGGGATGGATGACTTCCCAAAGGATACTATAATGCATTTCTTGGCATTTAGGTTTAGTCCATGGCTCTGACACTAGTTGTTTGTCTGTGTCATTTGTGTTAGTGTAAGATTCAATGACAGCTCCTAATTTTCAGTCATCTGCAAATTTAGTCAGCCACAGACCACTGACATTGGCCTTGACTTTTGAGACGTAAATGCCAAAAAGGAGCAGTCCAAGGACTGATCCCCGAGTGACTCCACTTGTGACTGGACTCTTTGTAGAGGTGGACTCCCCAATTTTAACTAAATGGGTCCTGTCTGTGAACCAGTTGGCTATCCACTGGGTGAGATATGGGTTTGTACCTAACCTCTTGAGTTTGCAAACAATATTCAAGTGGGGTATTATGTGAAATGCCTTGGCCAGCTCAAGGTAAGCAGTGTGAACGACTTTGCCCTCATCCATTGCTTTGGTGACCTTCTCAAAGAAGTCCACCAGGTTGAGTAGGCATGATATGCCCCTTGATGAAACCAAACTGGGTTAGGTCCAGTATCTGGAGGTTTACTATATCTCTACTGATTATCTCCATGATAAATCTTTCCATGACTTTACATATAAGATTAGAGGGATGGTTGCCTTTCTCCATTCATGGGGCATGAAGCCTGTTTAGAGGCTACAGTTAAATAATAATTCCAGAGGCCCTGATAAGTCATGTTTCATGCTATTTAGAAGGCATTCTGGGATATTGTTCGGGCCCATTGATGCAGTGTTCTTGGTCGTAGAGACAGCATTAAGGACCTTTTCCCTAGTGATAGTAGGGGGAGTTGTATTTGATGATATTTCCTGAGGGAAGGTTGAGGGGGAGAGAGGAGCAAAGTTGGAGCTGAATTTATCAGCCAGGAGATTTGCTATATCTTTTGGCTCAGTATAGGTGGCTCCATTTACAGTGAGCTCTGCACAGAATTGTGTATTGCCTTCAAGGTTGCGAACATAGTTAAGAATGCTTTGTGGTTGTCCTTGGGCTGGGAGGCCAAACTTACCTCAAAATTGTATTTGGTAGACTTTATTTGTCCTCTGAGTTGTTTGCTTAGTTTGATGAGAGTGCCTTTATCCTGCTAGGTGCTGCAGCTCCTAATTTGTGTCATGATTTTCTTCCTCCTGTTACACAGTCAAATGATTTTGTGATTCCACCAGGGGGTCTTGTTTTCTTGAGTTAGTTTTGTAGTTTTTCCTGGTGGGTACAGGTGCCCTTTATGCAGCTATTAACATGCTTGTACACAGTTTCTGTGAACAGTTCTGCATAGGCAGAAGTGTTCTCAGGGTTTATGGGGGCTTAACATTTTGCTAGCTTCTCACTTAATAGTAGGAGGTTAGCCTTAGAATAGTTCCTGAATATTCCAGGTTTAGCTGGGGTGCCAGGTTTTATTTTTACTTCATAGGAGACCATTTTTTGGTCTGACCTTACCAGGGAAGGCATTACAGTAGGGAGTGTGCAACAGTCTCCCATATTAGTGAGGACCAGATCCAGTATTGGTTGCACCCATGGTTGGTGTACTGACTACCTGGTCCAGGCAGTTTGTGTTTACAAAATCCAGGAATCTCTGTCCATGTATGTTTGGTGGTGTTAGAAAAATATGTATTAATGTATATGTTTAATGCTTATTAGAAGCTAAAAGGGTTAACACATTTCATTCTATTTTATGTGCAGCTTAATTCTGTATGAAATTACAAGATGCTTTTCAAACTGCAGTATGCTTTCTTTAATTGCAAGATGCTCTCTGACCTAGTATTTGCTAGCACGGCAAAATTCATGTTTATGCCTTTTGGAAATTTACTGAGAAGCATTATCTGCTAGGTCAGGAAAATGAATGAATAGAACAATACTGTTTTCTATAATGTTATTGAACTTGAACAATCAGCTCTGTTCCTGTTATGAGAACATGCACAGCTGCAGAAAAGAAAGATACATCAAACAAAGACTGCTTGAAGAAATTAACTATAATCTGTACTTGCTTTGTGCTCGAATTAGCCATAGTACCTTGAATGGTAACATTGCATAGTGAGAAGTTGTATCTGACCGGTGGTCATCAAGGCCACATTGTTTTTCTTAGGAAGTTTTTTTTTGTAAACTTGATGTGCCAGCAGAAAATCATGGACAAACAGCTGCTACGAAATAATATTGAAAGAACTTGTGATTTATTACGTCAGCTTGGTAGGCAATGTCTTTTAAGAAATGTATAAGAGTAGCTTCACTTCCTGATTCTAGTTAGACAAACTCTGTATTAGCACGTTTTTGTCTCCTTGCTGCAAGATTAAAGTGCCTTAACCTGAACCTGCCATGTGTTGATCTTTTTGAAGTTGTTTTTCCTTTGACAGATTGATCCTTCGGACCGGAAACTCTCACTTTGCCTCAGGTCAGATGGGCCAGGTGGCATGAAACTGTACGGGGAAGAAACCACATTGGTTCTTCTGCTCTGAAAGACCTCCGACTGAATTGTTGTTCAAAAGAGGCCAGCCACTTTTCTGATCTGCGACTGGAGGACGAGTTATCACGCGAACCAGAGATGGTCAATCATGGAGGCTTAGGTAAGGTGAGATTTACCTTTTTCTGTTTTAGATCAGGGACTTGATTTGAATCATCTGTCAGGAGATTTGTTTTGTACAAGTCAGGGACAGAAAGATTGCAGTCTTGTCATAGATCAGGGAAACAGAATAGGTAAGACAGTTATTCTAGATAAACTGTGAAACAGAAAATCATGGTACCACATGAAAATAAGAAGGGTTACGTAATATTTTTTAACAGTCAGAACAATATGGGTAATAAGTGCACAAAAAGTTCCCAAGATCCACCGCTAACCAAAGATGCAAAATATATGAAATTACAGCCTGCCAACAGTGTTAGATACTATACAAAATGGGTTAATAAATACGAATTTGATGGTAAATTAGAAAATTCCTCGCTTATTAAACTTGTCAAACAGCTTAAAACAGATGCAAAAGGTCAGGTAAAAAAGCAACGTCAATTAGGCATTCCTTAGGCACACAGGTGGATTGAGGAAGCAAACCGTAGGGAACAAAAAAGTAATAATTCAAAAGCTATGTTTCTAGATAAAGAAGACAATAATTTGGTAATAGCATCAGCCCCTCCTCCCCCTCCACTTTCTGCACCAGAATATGAAGCGAGTGGACAAGCTGGTCCACCTCCGCTATACCCGGCTGTCACCGTGAAGCCAAGACCGTATGTCAGAGATCCCATCGAGACTAGGTCTCGAACATGTAACTTAAGAGGGGATACTGAGTTATATCAAATAAACAAAAATTCACGAGCTATGAGTGAAGAAGAGATGTGCCCACTCATAGAAGTACCAAATCCTCAGGCAGGACAGGACCCGACTCTCCTAGTATATAGACAGTTGACACTGGAAGACATCTGGAAAGCCACAGAGGGAATTCCCCATCCAAAAGTTAATTTTAGAAAATTCTTAGAAGACTTGCAGGGCATGAGGTTAAGTTATCATTTAAATGGAGAAGAAATAGAAAAAGTAGTTAGACAAATCATAGGTCCAGATTGGCACATGATCAGTGGCAACTGGAATCCCTGTGATGCAGAACACAAGCCACTCCCACATAGCAACGCAGAACTGGATAACAGAGTGAAAGGTCTATCAGACCGAATCTCTGAGAAGTGGAAGCCTAGGGCAGACTGGACTTGCATTAATCAATGCATTCAACAGGAAGGTGAAACTGTTGATAGATATTATGCTAGATTATTAGAGTGTTTTAATAACCATTGTGGAATGCAGGTACCTGAAGACCAAACACATGACTCCCCATATGAGCAGCAGCTAAAGAATGCATTTTTGAAAGGCAGTATTTTGCCTATAAGCAGCTTTATTACAAAGCACATGGTAGACCATCGTACAAGTAGATTACAGTCACTACTTGAATATGCTAGACATGCCGAAAGGCATTTTTAACAGTAAAAAGAAAAAGAAAGCCCAAGTATTTTCTGTAGAAGATGGAGCAGAAGTTTATGTAGTACAGTCTGGAAAAAAGGGCAAGAAAAATGCCCAGGGAAACAAACAATCTGATAAACCGAGTTTGAAGAGAGAAAGAAAAGGGGTGAATGTTTTAAGTGCGGAAAAAAGGGACATTTAGCAAGGGATTGCAAGCAAAACAAGAAGGTAACCATGGAAGTTAAGGAGGGTGAGGACTGACTATATGATGGTCAAGAATCACTAGAAGGGAGTAACCAAGAAAAGACAAATGCAAATGTGATAGAGCGAGTAGAGGATGTGATAGAAGAAATAGAGGAAGTACAAGAAATCACAGATGGTGAAGAAAGTGAAATTTTAGACTTAGCATTATTGAGCCTAGAGCTCTATTTAGCAGACACGGAACCGGAAGTTACACTTCTGGTAGAGGGGAGGGAAGTTAAATTCCTGTGTGACTCAGGGGCTTCACAAAACCGGATACATCCTTCCAAACTACCAGAAAATTCAGAATCACTTGATTACATATTAGTGAAAGCAGCTAATGGACAGCTGTATCAGGAGCCACTTTCACTAACATAGTAATAACTGACCCTGTTTCAGGGATGACCCAGAAAAGCAAAATTGTTGTTTCTGCAAAATGCCCAGTAAACCTTTTGGGCAGAGATCTTATGCAGATATTTGGCATAGCAGTAGTTCCAACTATGCAGGGTATGGAAGCACAGCGACAAATGGATACTTTTGTGGTGCGACCGGAGGGTGAAACATTTTATTGGTACAGCCAGGACTTAGTCACGACTGGTCCAGGGGCAGTAACTGATGAACGTAGCCATCAGTAAGTCCCCCTCCCTTGACACTGATAAACAGCATCTGTTGCACTGTACTCTGTATTATTGTAGCACACCAGGACCTGATAAGAAATATGAGCAAGAACTGTTCAAAAACTATGCAAACAAATTAGTATTACGTAATCTGTACTGGGACACAGAAGGGAACAGTGTAGTTAGCTGTTCATTGCCCCAGGAATTCTTTGCACTCTATAAATCTAATCGATTACCACATGTTAGTTTAACTAAGGACAAGAATGTGAAATGGGCAGACCTAGGAGAAAAAGTCACAAAGTGGGAAAAACAGACGGAGCTAGAATTGTCAGAACTGGGAGTACAGAAGCAGAAGTTAAATTGGATAACACAGTCACACCCAGCTGTACACTTGCAGTCTAGTGAGGACAGCTGATTAGTACTCTTATTAGAAGAGGAAGAAAATGCCTTACGGAGCATACCAGAAACTCTCTGGTCAACAGGAAAGTCAGATGTAGGACTTACTCGTACAGCAGGACCAGTTACTATTATGCCAAAATCAGAATTTAGACCTCAAAAGAGACAGTATCCCTTAAGAAAGGATGCAGAAGTATTAATCAAACCTATAATAGCAGCTTTGCTTAAGGAAGGAGTACTGGTAGAATCTCCCGATTCACCATGTAACACACCCTTTTTTCCTGTCAGGAAAGCAAACAAAGAATGGCGTATGGTCCAAGACTTACAAGCTGTAAATGATGCAGTAAGAGCACCTACGGTGCCAGATCCACACACCCTATTGAATGATTTGATGCCTCAACAGGAGTACTTTTCTATGGTAGATATTAGCAATGCGTTCTTTTTGATATCGATACACCCTGACAGCCAACATTGGTTTGCATTCACATTTCAGGGGAAAAGGTATACATACACGCGATTACCACAGGGGTATTGTGAAAGCCCAACAATATTCGCACAAGAGATGGCAAGCAACTTGGCGGGATTTAGCCCACCAAGAGGCAGCCAAATTTTACTTTATGTAGACGACATCCTGCTGGCAGCCCCCACCCAGCAAGAATGCAGAGAAGATACCATAGCATTACTACAATTTCTAGCCACTCAAGGACATAAAGTAAACAAAAACAAATTGCAGCTTTGGAAAAAGCAGGTTAAATACCTGGGATATGTAATATCCAAAGAAGGCAGAACATTAGATGAAAATAGGAAAATAGCAATTTTTCAAGCACCCAAACCAACTACCAAGAAGGAAATGATGTCCATCCTGGGCACGACTAATTAACGTTGGAGTTGAATTCCAAACTATGCCTTGGAGTTTGCTCCACTGACCAACTTGATATACAAGAAGCCTATGGCAGCACAAGATTTATTACAATGGACGCCAGAAACAGAATCAGCTTTCTGCAAACTGAAACAATTGATAGCATCCTCATTAGTTTTAGGATTACTGAACTATCATAAACATTTTTTCCAAACTGTAGATTGTAAGCAAGGTTATATAACATCAGTGTTAACACAGCAACATGGGGATAAGCAACGCCCCATAGCTTACTATTCATCACAGCTGGACACAGTGGTGTGATCCCTGCCCCACTGTGTACAAGCAGTAGTTGCAGCTGCAATGGCAGTAAAGGCTTTGGCCTCAGTAGTGTTGTTCCACCCTCTCACATTGAGATTGCCTCATGCAGTCACAATTATTTTACTGCAAGAAAAAGTAGCATATCTTTCTCCTGCTAGACATCTTTCCTGTATGACTATACTCTTGAGCCAACCTCATATGACAATTGAATGATGTACAACTTTAAATCCATCTACCTTGCTCCCAACCCCTGCGGATGGCACACCACACAGCTGCCTGCAGGAGATTGAGCAAAAGACACTGCCTAGAAAAGATCTAATGGATGTTCCCTTGGATGATGCCGAGGTGACATATTACGTGGATGGCTCATGCAGGAGGGGTCCTACAGGAAAGAGCCTAGTGGGGTATGCAGTAGTTTCTGACACTGAGATTTTAGAAGCAAAGTCTTTACCACACAACTTATCTGCACAAGCAGCAGAACTGATTGCCTTGATAAGGGCATGTACCTTGGCAAAGGGTAAATGTGTGAACATTTTTACTGACAGCCAGTATGCTTTTTCTACTGTATATGTTTTTGCACAACAGTGGAAAAATAGAGGAATGATAACATCTACTGGTAAACCAATTAATCATGCGCAATTTATTTTAGATTTGTTAGAATCCATTCAGTTACCTCAGAAAATAGCTATTTGTAAATGTGTAGCTCATACCAAGCAACAGGATAGGATTTCAAAAAGTAATGCGAGAGCTGATACAGCTGCAAAGCAGGCAGCTTCAGCTTCAGAAGTATTTCTTTTGAGTGAGGAATTACAACCTTCTGAGATTTTAGATTTAGAAATGTTGAAAACAATGCAGACACTTACTATGAAAATAGAAAAACAGAAATGGATAAAAAGAGGAGCAATTCTTGAGAAAGGGCTGTACATCTCCAAAGAAGGAAAGCCGATTTTGCCATCTAATTTATTTGGATATGCAGCTTTGTTGAGCCATGGGCAGTGCCATGTCTCAACAGGAGGGATGGTACAGTTAGTGAATCGAGTGTTCACAGCATATGGATTTACAAACTACACAAAAAATTTTTGTGCAGCATGCCATGTTTGTAACAAGCATCATGCACAAGGGGCATTGAAGCCTAAGCAAGGGAGTTTCCCAATACCACCATACCCATTCCATACTATCTGTATGGATTTCATAGAACTAAACAAATGCGAAAATAAGAAGTATTGTCTTGTCATTATAGATATGTTTTCCAAATGGGTGGAAGCTTTTCCAACCAAAAATCCAGATGCAGCTACTGTTGCAAAAGTCCTTGTTAAAGAAATTATTCCTAGATTTGGCATACCAGAAAAGATCTACAGTGACAATGGCACACACTTCATAAATCAAACTATACAACAGTTGAGCCGATATTTCGGAATTTCCTTAAAGAACCATTGTGCATACCACCCCCTAATACGCAAGATTAGTAGAGAGGCAGAATGGAATTTTGAAAAACAAACTTAGGAAATTAATTAGTGAGACACAAAAGAACTGGGTGCACTGCCTGCCTCTGGCATTGTTGAGCATGAGAACTGTTCCGAATGCAAAGGGGTTAACTCCTTTTGAAAAATTATTTGGGAGGGCATACTATATACCTCAATGGAACCCTCTCATGCCTGCAGACCAGGAGGCTGACAGTTCACTTGCAGAATGTATGAGATGACTTTTAAGTAATAAACAACTTTTGCAGTTAAATTCTGTTTCAGATAAAGAACAAACCAGACCATCGGAAGCAGCAATAGTCCCAGGCACGTGGGTCTGGGTGAAAGTCATGAAGAAGAAGAATTGGACCTCACCGAAGTGGGAAGGGCCGTACCAAGTGCTACTGTCAACACCCACTGCAGTCAAGATCGCACAGTGAGCATCCTGGATTCATCTGACACACTGTAAAGTGGTTAAAAACTTTGAACTGGACAAAAAACTTGTTACTGTTACACAAGAACAAAATGACCAGATACGGAGCAAATAGAAATACAGAACAACCTCAGAAGTATTGCCTGATTATTCTGTTAACCATACTGGTAACATTGATCTTTTTGCTGTGGCCTTTCCTTTTTCCAGCCACACGAGCTGAACTGAATAAACGAGATGCATTACTCATAGACTGGCATCCAAACTTTAACACTTACCAAGCAATTAAATATGTGTATGCTGAAACTTTTAATGTTTCGAATTGCTGGATTTGCACAGCTATACCAACAGCATACAGGGAATTATTAATGACTGCTGTCCCCCTAGTGGTCAATGAGACCTGGGAAAATTTGATTTTTGATACTACAACTGTGAAATCACAAGACAAAATAGCATTGTACCTGCCTGTTACACAAAAGGGAATTGTATGTTTTTACAAAAATGACACTGTACAGGAGGGTTGGAGCAATTGTAATGTGACTGTTCCTTACAAATGTTATATCAAAGCTAATAATGCAGGTTATATTTGTGATACAAACTATGACTCTTATTTTGAATTAATGCACAAAACGGTTAATGAAGTACAACGTAATCCTGTTCTTTTTAAACAACTATCTATCATTGATAAGAACATGTTTCATGCAGGGCAAGTATATATTAATACTAAAGTAGAGAATTGTTATTTTGTGTGTGGGAAAAAGGCATACAAATGGTTACCTGAGAATTGGCCCGGCAGTTGTTTTTTGGGTTACCTGGTTCCAGCCATACGACACACTGAAGTTTTGCCTCAGGGAAAAATTTGAAATGTCAGAGAGGTCACCAAGAAACCTGGAAATCCAATCAAGAGACCTGAGAATCCAATGGGATGAACTGAAGCAGGCTGGAGAAATCATTACTCCGTGAAAAACAAAGATAAACTGACACACATGGACTTGAGTGACACTATTATATCGTGGGCAGATATAGCCCCTGCATATGGCGCAGTGAAATTGATTTGGGAGCTAAGAAAACTGTCCAAACTTCTCGAAGTAATGATCAATGCAACCTTTTCTGCTCACGAATTAGTGACTGATTAACTGAACGCTATGAGAACTGTGGTGCTTCAAAACTGCATGGCTCTCGACTTCACCCTAGAGGCGAAAGGTGGTACGTGTGCTTTAATAAAAGAGGAGTGCTGTTCGTATATTCCTGACAACCAGCATGATATAAATGACCATCTTGAGGTGATTCAGCAAGTGTCGGCTATGACCAAACCAGGCCCAAACCCACTGACGGATTTTTTCCAGAATTTGTTTGGGGGGGTGGGGTAGCATCCTAATGAACATCCTGATTGCCATTTGTGTGGGATTACTCCTATTAGGAGTGTGTGTTTGTTGGGGTATTCCCTGCATGAAAAGATTAATCAAAGATTTTATAGACATGTCAGTTTCTGAGACTTTGTATCAAAGTACTGAAATTGAAGAACTGTTGAAAAATGAAACATTTTCATAAGTTTAAACTAAATGACTCTCTTAACTGCAAACTCTGAACAGAAAAAGGTTAGGAGAAGAAGCAACTGTTTATGCTTTTGAAAATAGAATAAAAAGTATTAACAGGGGGAAAATGTTAGAAAAATATGTATTAATGTATATGTTTAGTGCTTATTAGAAGCTAAAAGGGTTAACACATTTTATTCTATTTTATGTACAGCTTAATTCTGTATGAAATTACAAGATGCTTTTCAAACTGCAGTATGCTTTCTGAAATTGCAAGATGCTCTCTGACCTAGTATTTGCTAGCACAGCAAAATTCATGTTTATGCCTTTTGGAAATTTACTGAGAAGCAGGTGATTATCTGCTAGGTCAGGAAAATGAATGAAAAGAACAATACTGTTTTCTATAATGTTATTGAACTTGAACAATCAGCTCTGTTCGTGTTATGAGAACATACACAGCTGCAGAAAATAAAGATACATCAAACAAAGACTGCTTGAAGAAATGAACTATAATATGTACTTGCTTTGTGCTCGAATTAGCCACAGTACCTTGAATGGTAACATTGCATAGTGAGAAGTTGTATCTGACCGGTGGTCATCAAGGCCACGTTGTTTTTCTTAGGAAGTTTTTTTTGTAAACTTGATGTGCCAGCAGAAAATCATGGACAAACAGCTGCTATGAAATAATATTGAAAGAACTTGTGATTTATTACATCAGCTTGGTAGGCAATGTCTTGTAAGAAATGCATAAGAATAGCTTCACTTCCTGATTCTAGTTAGACAAACTCTGTATTAGCACGTTTTTGTCTCCTTGCTGCAAGATTAAAGTGCCTTAACCTGAACCTGCCGTGTGTTGATCTTTTTGAAGTTGTTTTTCCTTTGACAGGTGTTGTATAGGATTCACAGTTAATAGTGGGGCAATTAAAGTCACCCAGAATATGGTATTGGGTTGGATGGTTATTGTTTCTAATAAGTTTAAATACACAGCATGGTTTCCTGGGTCAGGGGACCTATAGCTTGCAAGGAAGTGGTATTGGATTTTACCTATGGTGATTTGAACATGGATCAGCTCAAGTGCATTGTCCTTTTTGACCAGCCTTGAAGTATATGTATATTGATGTAAATAGAGACACCTCCATCTTTAGTCCCTGCCTATGAATCAGCTGGCCTAAATGTGTGGAAGGCACTATAACCTTGCAGTGTTCATGTGCTCATAGTGACTTTAAACCATGTATCAGTGAACGCACAGACATCAGCATTCACTGGGGTAAAGAGAGCTTCTAGGAAGTGGAGTTTAGTTTAAAATCCTTGCATTCAGAAGTAATACCTTTAGATTTTCTTGGTTTTGATTTGCTATGTCTGGAGTACTTTCAGTTTGGCATTGCCTAAAAAAGGCACTATGGAGGAAGACAATGTTTTAGCTAATAGTCAAAAGCCTAGAAGGGAGAGGTGCAGACCATCCCTGGCAAAGCAGCTTGGTCTGTTGACCATCTCATTCCATGCTGACAAATATTGCACCCCCTTAGAATGACATGTTGCAATAGATTATTGTTGCTATTTGTTCTTTCACTTTCATTACAGTCTAGCATCAGGGGGGTACACAGATGCTATCTCTTTAGTGTATGTGGGCAAGCTATGCATCAAATCAAAGTTCAGGTATACAATATTGCTGAATGATTATGGATGTTGTCTATCCAAGGTCAGTGTAACCAATAAGATACAATTTATTATTAAGGTGATTATGTTTTACTTTCTTCACAATCACACAACATAAATATGAAAAGAAAGTGACAATTTTGCTTTGAGAAGCAAGTGATATACGAGTATTATATGATATATGTAAAGTAGTCATTGATATGGCTTATTTGGGTGGGCACATTATATGTTTCTGAGTGCAACAAGTTGAAATGTTTTACATTGGGAGGAAATTAAAGGAAATAATGCCCAATCAAGCATCAGCTATGTATAGTGAAAGTGCTTATCTTTTGAGAGTGGGGGGTGATGAAGTATGCCATTATAATAAGATGCAGTGGTTAAATGTCGATGAAAGGATGATCACGGATATAGCTTGTTGGGAGATAGTGCATGCGTCTGGCATTTGCAAGATGAAAAAACATTACTGTGGCCATTATATCTTATAACCGAAACCTCAGAGGTTGGCAGAGTGCGGCTATATTTTTGGGAGAAGAACTGTGTATGCAACATGATCACTGCTGAATGATTACTGATATGGCTTGTGTGGTATCAGTATACACCTCTGAGAACAATATGCCCATAAGACTTTACTGTCATAGGCTGTATACCCTTTAAGAAGGGGCACTTTCTGCTGGTACAGTATGCATCCAGAAGCTTCTGAAGCTAGTGGTTAATGCAATTTAGAACCTCAGAGAAGACTCAATATACATTTTGGTTTTCAAGTTACTTTATTATAATATTGCATGTTCTCTAAAGCATGTCTTTAGATTCTGTTCACAGCAAACATGTAAATGACTACTTTGTTTCAGATACAAAATTCATAAAACCTTAAACACAGTTTTGTTTTATCACACAAGAACTAATACCACTATTTTTTACTCCTTGTAGTTGATGTTTTCCAATACTTCAAACACCATTGCAGGAAAAGGGAAAGGCATTACAAAGGAGTGGGACTTGGAATTCCGAAATGCCATGTCTGGCACTTCTGCTACCTTTGCTGAGTAAGTAATGATATAGAATACATCTTTATTGACTTGTCTTACATCAGAAGTAACAATCCTATACATTTCACCATCTATACACCTCTCTCTCTCTATATATATATATATATATATATATACATAGAGAGAGAGAGAGATAGATATGTATATACACACACACACATACACATATGTATGCCACCCTTTGGAACATATATTAAATTAAGGTCCCATCTGTCTGAATATGTGGTACATCTAATTCTAGAACTAAATCAAGAAAAAAGAGAACTATAGAAATGTTCTAAATCTTTAATAAAAAAACAATAAATACTTCCAATAGCAAAGCCTTTTGGTTTCCCCTTCCTCAGCGCTTACAAATGCAATTAAAAAACACTCATTAAAGTGCTATAAAACATGTGAGACAGCCAACCAATACAAAAGCAGTGTCACATTTTTTATTAAAAATTTAGAACGTTTCTGTAGTTCGCTTTTTTCTTGATTTGAATTTGCTGTTATTGAACACAGTTAACTGCAGTGGACTCTTTTGTGTTATTTGTTTTGAATAGGCGGTAGCTCAGGTGGATATTCCACAGCATTCATTAAAATGTGTAAAGGCTCCTCCAAGAAACCTGGAGAACAGCAGAAGATAAAACAGCAATACAAGATTATGAAAATGCAACAAAAAGAACAAAAGCATTAAAACATCAGTAGGTTAAACAACAACTCTGGTCAGAAGTAAAAATAGTACATAGTTTAATCTTAATGAGAAAACACATTTATATTTTCTGAATAAATTACAGCTAATGACAAAAAAAAGTTTAAAATATCAAATGTTTCTAAACCCTCAATGGTAAAATGGAATGATTATCCATTATATACCATTTCTATTATAAAGTAACATGATTTACCAGGAAGACATTCTGATATTAGGTGTTTATTTTTTTTTTTACCAGGATAGAAGAATATATATTTTATTCAAATTATATGAAAATGTAGCAAAGCAAAAATTGGCTAAATGACCAGGTTAAGAACTACATACATAGTCAAGAAAAATTATTTAAAATGTAAGAAATAGCTCAAGCTCTAAGTTTTGTTTTAAAAAATCGGGGATCGGTGATTGATTAAACACTGAAACACTTGTATGTGAGCGTACACATATAAAACTTTTATTTCAAAATATAACATCCATGGTGACTCATCTTAACCAACCTTCTAAGGGGACAAACAGTGCTCTAACAAACATATTTAATTTAAATACCCTTTCACGAACAGTCAAGTTCTTAAACACACACTGTTCCACAACAATAAAATGTATGTATTTACAAAAACACCTCCACAGTTTGTGTATTCAAACCAACTGTCTGAAATATCCTATATTTTTGTACAAAAACTTATTTTCTGTGTAGCCATTTCCTTCCTCCTTGTCATATGATGTTTTTTGCATTAAAATAAAGAAGTCAAAGTTCTGATAATTATGTTGCTCTAACATAAAGTGCTTAGACAGTGGACTCTCCTCCCTTTTGTTATTTGTATTTATTTACTTAACCATTATTTAACATTTGTTTACCAGGAAAGTATGACTAGGTCAGGAACTCATTTTCAGCAGAGGCAAAATAAGGAGATACAATAATAAAACATGTATTAGATGGGCGATATGCTAACTTTTTATATATATATTCGATAGGATTAAGGTAAAGAGTGAGGGTCAGGCAGTGGGAAAAGAAAATTTGAGGCAAGTAGATGCTTAGAAGATTAGTAGAGTAGGATGGGAAAAGTTAGGGGTGAAGAAATACATAAAGTCTATTAGTTCAGCATGTTAGTGGTTAGTGGATGAAATTCATATTTTAGGGATACAATGGAAAGCCCCTAGAGAGTAAATGCAGTTCACCTGTAAGGGAAAGAGCAGAGGCAGGTCTGATTACAAAGATTACATTATCTCCTAAATGTTCCAAAATTATTTTAATCTTTCTCTTTGTGTTCCCTCTGTAAGCTTTTTTCAAACCCATACTAATCAATTAATTCTACATGTGTCTACAGTAGTGAGGAAATCATTCTATGTTGTGCAACTTATAAACAATGGTATGGCATCTAAGTCCAAGGAAGTCATTGTTCCACTGTATTTGGCATTCATCAGACCTATCATTGAGTACAATACCCCCTTTGGTATGTACCTAGCCAGACATATCCAACAACTGGAACGTCCACAGAGCTTCCTCACTAAAAGAATACAGGGGTTAAGTAAAATGTCCTGTGCAGACCACTTCAAGGCCTTATCCCTGTATTCTGTCTCCTACAGAGTTTTGAGGGGAGATCTATGCCTGGCATACAGGGCTCTGTCAGACTCCACTCTGATGGAACTCCTGCATATCCACAAAACAAACAGCACCAGAATTACCCATTCTAAAGACTTAAACCTTGCCTGGGATATAAATAGGACCTGCTGGAGAGACAGGTATGTATACCAGAGACTACCCAGTCTATGGAATAGGCTCCCCATCCATGCAAAGCAGAGTTCCTCCCTAACCCAATTCAAGTGTAACTTGGACAATTGGATGGGGAACCGGAAATTCAGCCCTGGTTTGGCACCTATGTCTATAATGGACACAGATAACCTGTAAATGGTTCATCTCCCAGGCCCATGCTTACACTTGTCAAGTGTATTATAACTCATCAGAGATTTGGCATACATGGCTAGGCTTAAAAAGGCCCTTGTGGTCATTAGCCTAGTTAACGCTTATGAGCCTATGATCTTCTCTCAGGTGTTTGCATATTCCACATCATTCACATTTATAACATCATTTCACATCAATAGTTGAATACTTGGTGGTAAAAAAATAAACATTAAATAAGTATCAGCAGAACACATGGGCAAGACTAAACAATAATAATTTTGTAGTATTACAAATGTAGGGAAAAGATGATTAGGATGAAAAGTAAAGAGATAAGTAATAATTCAAGAAAAATATTGAAATAAATAGCATTCAAGGTTAGGAATGAAGCTAAGATTATAAAACAGATATTGGATGAATACAGTGGAAAAAAGCTAACCTGGAAATCCACAACATCCAGGAGCATATCTTCAAAGATATGTTTAAATAAAGGAAAGGGTAATAAATTCTGAAATAAAAGTGATGAACAAAAAAGAAGATGGAAAGTAGCTGGTATGATGGGGAATGTAACACACAAAATGAAGGATAAACTTCAAAAGATGATTAAAGTTGAATATGAACTAGTAAAGAAAGAAAAGTAAGATGCAGAAAATTAAATTTACTATAACAATGGCAGGATATGCTAACAGAAATTCAAACAAATGAGAGTCACAGTTTTGAGCAATGAACAGTTATGAGTGCAGGTAAAACGGGACACTGGGAGCTAACTTTGGGCGGCATGATGCTAGCAAATCTTCTTGGGCTAGGCTTTTATAGGCTCAAGGGCCATTAGCCTAGTACACACCTATGAACCTGAGACATAAATAAGGGAGACTATTTTATTTTTTTCATTAAAGAAGACGAACAACTAAACAAAATGCAACAAGTCGGAATAGAGACGATCTTAGTAACAGGTTCACATATGAAAAGACAGTAGAAATACTTGGAGATCATAAGAGTAAAAGCAGCCACAGGAGCAGATGAGAAATAAAGCTTGTTCTATCAGATTCAATAGATTCGTGGAAAGGGTGTGGTTCTGGCTGATAAAGAAGGAGATGAGGAAAAACAAACAAAAATAAATTGGTCTATCATCATTAAATTATTTAATCTTGATAATATTAGAAAAAACTGAAAAGTGTAAAAAAAGAGCACTGGTCTGCCCAAACTGTAATTTATGTACATCAATAGTAAATCTTCTAAAAGGTATTTTCATTCTGACACTTTATGAATACACATAACATATAAAATAAAACTGCTCACACACTGCCAAGATATCAGAGAGGCTGTTGATAATTTCAATGGAAAAGGCTATGGGAAATTATGATTATAGAAGGACATAGGAACAATCTATTAGAGGTAATGTATGAAACTTAAGTAATAGTTATGCTAAACAATGAATAACATTTAAAAAATTACACAATCTGGTTTCCTATTAAATGACAGAGCTGCCAATATATATTTTGGCACCCTGTCTTTTTATTATATATCAATTAAGTAATAATAACGTCAACTTAGTGTCACAAATAAATAAAGCCTTGACTACTGCCTAAGTGACCAGAGTTTGATTAGCTGTCTGTGTACTTACAGTTCACATGGAGGAGGGGTGGTACTTATCCTCAGTGGAGAGTTTTGGCTCGCTGCTGGCCATGTCTGCCACTCTATTGCTGAGTGTCAGGTCTCAGGGTATGGAAAGAGGTGAGCTGAAGGGGAGGGGCATGCACTGTGGCTGCACAAGCCAGTGATGGTAGTTCCTGTTCGAGATGTGATGAATATTTTTGCATGTGCTAATATTGGGCAAACAGTGTCAATCCATACAGAGATGTAGGTATCAGTGTCACCATCAGGGGAGAGGCTGGGGCCTCACCTAAAAAATGCAAGTGACAGCACAAAACTCGCAATATCTGCCTGGATGATGGATCCCTGTAGAGGTTCTCAACTTGGCAAATATGAGGATAATCCTCATTGCCAGAGAATAATGAGCTCCAGTACCTTTTGGGAAACTTGGTGGTTGGTGGGCAGAAGAGAGAAAAAGATGAAGAAAAGTAATTAATAATTAACCCGCACAAAGTAAAAGTTGCCATTTGAAAGATTAGGAAAAACAATCTCATTTGCAGACTTTGCAGATAACTTTCTAATCTTAACATTAAGCCTGCCAGCATTAAACGAGTATCAAAACTAGAGTAAAACACATACACATATGACCGAAAAATGAATATTAATAAAACAAAATTAATGTCATTCAATGTCAGGATAGTGAAGTACAATTTTTGCTTAAAAAAGCAAATACTGAACAGGTTCAGATCTGTAAACAACACAACCATCAAATAATACATGGAATTACCATTTTAACAATTTAAAAAAGAAAATTAAGAAAGCTACATATGTGCTTTCTTGTTTTTGACAAAACATATGCAAATTATCATATTAAACCTTTAATACTGACAAATAAGACCCAAGTAATAAGCCGAATACCATACTTATAGAGACATGGCCTCAGACAAAGAACATAATGTTATAAAATAATAGCCAAACTTTTGAGATTGTTATTAGGATTACCAAAATAATTTCCTGTGGTGTATTTAGGAAAAGAGTCATGAATACCAAATGAATAAATACATTATAATATATATATGAATATTAATCAACTGGTATCTAGCTAATAAATTAGTAGATGAATAAATAATGAAAACAGTTATTTGACTGAAAAATAAACTTAGAAGTAAGAATTAAACGTGATGCCAAAAGCGCAAACAATGATAAATGATGTTATTTTGAATTCTGGTTCAAAGTATTTGATATGGATTATGTTGTGATATTTACCTACCACAAATAAAGATGATGATAAAAACAAGGCAAAAAAACAATGACAGCGATTTAGTCAAGATTTGCAAATTTTTGAAGATTTTTCTCCTTCCTGTATCATCCTACAGCTCCTTATTCAGTGCCTCTGTCAATTGCCAGACCATGCCAGTCACATTGTTAACTCCAATCCTATCTCAAATAGGGCTTAGGCTGACACAGAACATGACAGTACCCTAAAGGATTTGGCCGTTCACATCCATTGGGGGTTCTATTTTTTGACCTACCCTTTTTGTTTTCCCCTGTCTTTTTACCCCATGTGGTATGTGCAAGGGGTAGGAATGCAATGGGGAACTGCAGTACATCACCCTACCTCCATAGCGGGTCAGTCTCATCCCCACCCTGTTCCACTTTGGCCCATGCCTACTCGCGTAACATTTCCAGTTCCACCAGGGATTATCACATGAGGCATCCAAAGAACTAACCATTCATCAGGGATGGCATCACCCATCCTTTCCTGTTCCTCAGACACCTGATCCGCAAACTGAACCCAGGTCACCTAGGATGTAGTCAGGGCTTTATTCCTCCATACTACCAGAGTATCTATTCCTCTATAACCAGACTGGCAAGAACTGCAATAACACTAAATTGTATGCATTAAAATAAATCACATGAACAGGGTAAGTTTATTTTATATATAATAAGATATATAAAAAGATACTTTCAAAACATGCATTTATATCTCAGATATAATTATCAAAAGATGAAACAAAGTTACACCGTTTAATTGTGACAAAAAGACATAGCAAAATTTATTGCACGTTTTATTTAAGTGTAAAGTCCTAGGACCTGGATATAAATAATATATGGACATTAACAAAAAAGAATTAAATGATACTTTGATCAACATAAATTACTACTGCATGGTACAGCAAACAGTGAATGTCTTTACTGACATATATTAAATGAGTGAACCAAAGGTATGTATGGTCCACATATTATGAAACTCAAAAGTGAAAGTGAAGTAGTTTATAGGTTCATAGATGTGTTCTAGGTTAATGGCCCCTGGGCCTTTACAAGCCTAGCCCATAGGATTACCCTGGCATCATGCCACCCGACCTTAATTCCCAGTGCCTTTATTGAGTACAGCCACTGGAGTGATCCCCGGGGTGAATTTTCTATTTCCCATCCACTCATACAGATTTCTCTTAGAGAGGGCCAGTGAGATGCTCTGCTTGACATGTATGGGAAGTCTGTTTCATAGCATGAGCAGTCTCTGGGTTATGAACCTGTCCCTCCAGCACATTCTGTTGATTGTGGTAATGAGGCCGAGGTCTCTGGAGCGTGTGGTGTGCAGGGATTGGGATTATTTTAGATGTAGCATTTCCAACAGATCTGGGTCAGACATGGCTTTGTAAGTCAAGTAGAGATCACCTCTAAGTAGGTGATATGAGACAGAGAATAGTTGGATTTTTTTTTTTGAGTATGTCCATATAGGACAAGTGTTTAAGGCCTAGGATCCTCTTTGTGAGGTACTTTTGTGCCCTCTCCAGTTGTTGAAGGTGCCTAGTGAGGTACATAGCAAATGGGGCATTGTACTCGATGATTGGCCTAATGAGGGAAGAGTAGAGGGAGACAATGACCTCTTTCTTCCTGGATGCAAAACCCTTAGCAATGAGATGTGCCACACAGAAGGACTTTCTGACCATGGTAGCAATGTGACGCTCAAAAGAGAGGTTGCTGTCAACCTGTGTTCCCAGATCTCTTATCATGCCTTCTGTGTTCAGTGGACTACCATTGATATGGAAATTCATGGGAACTGGGTTTTTAGGAACCCAAAGTTAGCTTTGGAGAAGTTTTTCATGGTGGTTACTTTTGTGGGGGGGGGGGGGGATTTCCAAAGAGATTAGTTTGTGGTCGGATCTAACCAGGGAGGAGTTAACTAGGTGCAGAGCAACTATCACCCATGTTAGAAATGACCAGGTCAAGTATGTTGCTACCTCTAGTGGGGGTAAGAATGAGCTGGTCCAGGGCATTGGAATTAATGAATTCCAGGAAATGTTGGGTAAGTGTATTGGTACATGAGTAGTTTTCCCAGTTAGTGAAAGGGTAGTTGATGTCACCCAGTATGAGAGTGTTAGGCTGGACACTAATATTCTCCAGGGTGCTTAGGAATGTGGAGTGTGAGTCTTAGGAAGTGGATGGGGACCTAGAGCAGGCTACGACCTGAATCGCTGCCTTACCCAATGTTAGCTGCACCTGAAATATCTCTGATGTGTTATGTTGGGCTACCAGTTTGGAGGTGTGTGTATCCTTTATGAATATGGAAACACCACTGCCTTTGGAGCTTCTGTCCATGTTCTAGGGCCGAAAGGTGTGGTAGGAGTTATAGCCTGCTAGTGCAGGGGTACTTTCTGCTGCCTTGAACCAGGTCTCTGTTATGGCACAAATGTCAATGTTCTCCATTTTAAAGAGTGCTTCAAGCGAGTGTATTTTGAGATTTAGACTTCTAGTGTTGAGCAGCAATGACCATCAGATTGCATTTGTTTGTAGAGGTTATGGTGGTAATTTGGTCTTTTGAACACTGCCTAAAAATGGCACTATAGGGGTAGCAAGAGCCTTGGCCAGTATCCGAAAGCCCAGGGGTGACAGATGCAGGCCCTCTGGCAAAGCATCAAGGTCTGTTAATCATATCATCCTAGGCAGACAAATACTGGATCCCCTTAGAAAGACACCAGAAACTTGGCCAATTGTTGAAATCAATCATTCATTTTCTGCTTGTACTGTGGTATTATTCTGAGTAATGGTAGAATGTTGCTCAGGGCTAGGGTCATATCCGCTTGGGCCCGAGAGCTCCTCCATGTCTCTTTTCATGTAGTCCAGGGAGGTACATCTCAGGTCATTCACACCCACATGTATAATGACAGAGTCATATTTGTTCTTGCTGTTGAGGGACCTGAGTGCATGCATTTTTGTGGTGAATCCTGGCACCTGACAGGTAGCTGACTGTTACTTTCTCCTTATTCAGCCTAGTGAGTGGGACATCAGTGTGCCTCACTATTGAGTCACCTATGACTAGTGTGTTGGGTATGCTGTTTTGCCTTAGGGGCTTTGGTTGAGTGGCACACTGTTTAGGACAGTTATGTGTCTCGTGATTAGTATTGTGTTGTTCAAGTGTATTTCTGCACTGGAGGTCTCTGCTGTTTGGGTAGAGTTTTATTGACAGCCCCCATGAAGGTGGGTGTGTGGTTTGTGTTTTTATGTGAAGGCAGTGCTGGTGTGTGTTCTTGAAGGCCATGTGTTCCATGTGATGTGGTGCATGTGTTGACCTTCTCCTCTTGACCAGCTATTGGCTGGAGAGTGTGCGGCTTCCAATTTGGATATATAAGTTCATCTCTTGCAAGTCTGAGTGTTGGGAGGTAAGAGGAGAGGGTTGCTGGTGTACATGAGCCAGTTGCTAGATTGCCTCAGGTTCACCAGGTTAATAGGAGAAAGCACACAGCACACACCTTTAGACATGCCTGGAGGGGTGGGCATTAATAAGAAGTACTGGAGCTGTTTCCTTGTAGAATGTTTAGTGCTGGTAGCACTTTTGTCTGCTACAATAATTGCTACAATAAGTCTGGTAAATTGCTAGACTAATAAGCCAGTAAAAGTGCAGGAGGGGAGAGAACTAGCAGATCTAAGGGAAAAATTGAAGAGCAGACTTTGGCACTGCTCAGAAGCTTACAAACAGTCCTGGATACAGCAAATCTTTATCTGGACTAGACTAGTTACAGGAAAGGTTGTTAACAAGTGCACACATGGGCTTTTAAACCAGAAAGTTGAAAGAGATGGAAAAACTTCCCAAACGGCCAATAAACTCCAGTTTCTGGGACAGAAACCACTCCTCTTGTGGTAGATAGTCTACCTAGTGCTTACCACTCCCACTGATAAGCTAGAAGGCTTCCTTCTAACACAGAAAGCCTTGGGGGCTCAGAAGCTTGCAAACAGTCCTGGATACAGCAAATCTGTATCTGGACTAGACTAGTTACAGGAAAGGCAGGAAACAAGCTTAACATTCTTTTTACAGAACAACACTAAAAACAATTCAAGTGCAGTACAAGCTAGCACACGAGTGTGTAGCAATATTAAAGCAAATACAGTTTAAATAAATGGAATTTATTCAAACTGTATTCTGAACTGAATTTAGTTATTGTTTTTATTCAACTCTGAACAGTTAAAAAGTGCCAGAAAATATACTTATCAGCTGAGAAGCATATTTAGTCAGAACACAAAGATTCTAGCAAAGTTTTTTTTTTTTTTTTTTTTTTTTTAGCAATGAGGAAAGGAAGAAAGCAGGAACAGAAGATTACTCAAGATTAAGAACCTAAGTGGGTTGGCCTTCTCAAATGTTCTCTCTATATTAGCTAGAATGAGCTAATGACACTAGACTGGGAGGAGTGTCCCAGATCAAATTTACAGTAGGGACGGGCAACTGCAAAGCCACCAAGTACTGTTACAGCTACTAGCTACACTATTAGGTAGAAAACACTACAGAAATGTTTATCACAGCAGAAAAACAGCAGTGAGCCACTAAATGATAGTGTTAAACAGATAAATGAGCAAGGAGACTCTAGAGAATGCTTTTTACTACAAACAAATCAGTTATATGATACCCGACTAGAATACAGAAACCTCACAAAAATGCACAGAAAAGTACAGATAGAGTACTCACAAACAGAAAATACAACGCTCAGTATGAAAAAGCAGTTTACAGTTAATAATTCAGTAAAAATGCAATTTCAGTAATAAAACAATATCTAGCAATGCAAAATAAAGTTAAAACAGTAAACAGATACAGTGAAACAGTAAAAAAAGCTTTACAACAGTGCAAAATGTAGTAGATTAGCTGTACAGCACAATTATAAGCATTAATGAAGTGCAATTCAATTAAATAAATTTAAGAAATAACTTATTCTGCTCTTGGAGTCTTAGGGAATTTCTGCTTTTTCACAGTGATGAATCACCACACCACAGCTTGGTAAATACAAGCCTGTAAATGGGAAAATAATACACATATAGAACTGAAGACAGATTACGCAAGTTGAACATCTGACTTATTTTATGACAAGCAACAACACTTTATGGCAGGAACAACTAAAAAGAGCTGACACAATAAAGCAGTATTTTAAAAGCTGTGCATGTGACTTTTTACCTGCAATCACTAGCCAGGATCAGCAGGTATTAGAAAAAAAAAGATCACATGAAACAGAAAAAAATATAATGTACAGTAGCTGGTGGTCAAGATATATTATAATGTGCAATTTGTTGCATTGTTTTATTCTTTCAAAGGAGATATTATACCACTAATAGTCTTGAATAGCCATTTAGGGGCTGTGTTTACTTCAGTAGATTGACATCAAATACATATTTCTTAGGCTGACAAACTCGGTTTTAATCATATTATTCATATTTTGTTTGAGATTAGAATCCAAATTAAAACTAATTTCACAGAAAAAGTGTCATTTCTATCATTATATGTGCTATATGAAAATATGCATATTCTTTAAAATATTGCTGCTTGCTTTTGCTAATGCTATCAGTCTGTGCTTAGCAATTGATACAGAGGGTTAAGGCTGTGAGCTGTAGTCCCTGTGGTACAGGGTTCAATTCCCTCAGTCATCATTTGTTGACTGTGTGACCTTGAGCAAGATGCTTAACCAAACAGTGCTTGGAGGCAACTGGGAACTTGGGCTGGGCTCCTCAAAGGTCACCTGGAATGTGAATGTGGTTAACTGCCTATTAACCTATGAAGACACAACAAAAGGAGGTTTGTCCAAGCGTCTTCTGAAAGATTTGTACGAATACCTTGAATCAGTAGGTATATATTTTCATCTGAATTTAAGAAACAATTCGTATTACGATGGTCTTTTAAAATGTACAATGTATAACATCTACAAAATAGTCAAAAACAAAAGTGTAGTTTTTATTTTTGCTCAGCATAAAGCCAGCGAAAGGTATCAAAAGTATAAATATAATTAGTCTAAATGGGGTACAAGTTTCTGTGCAATACTGATGCTTTTATTCTTTTTATATTTCAAACCATGAGTACTTACTTAAGAGTGTGTTTATTTTTTCATTTGAGTTCAAGACAGAACTCCTACTTTGTATTTGAGGGTAAGGAACCTCTTCTAACTGCATTTCTTGGATAATTATGCCAGAAGCATTACTAAAAATTTCATAAAAAAATATGAACCATGTTGGAGGCACAGGAATTTAGACAAAAATTAGCTAAAAACAGTCAATATGTTGGGAATAGACATTCTACAAATACTCATGTGTTATAGGGTTAATGGACTATTTGTTAAAGATGACTAGATGTAAACGTCTTGATTGTTAGTCATTTGCGTGTGAATTTAAGAAGGAAGGTAGTATTTTTTGTAATAAGACTATAAGGACTGAATAGTTTAATGTTCATGTCACTCTGAAGTGAAAACATTTTTGTCACCTTGAACAGAGAACTGCTACTGTAGTGTTTTTCAAGTCTCCCCACCATCCATGTGCTGTTCTTAAAATAGGCGACTTTCAGTATTTCTGTTGCTTATGTGAATTAAATTTCAAATACTCTTCCTGAAAGTGTATTGTCCACACGTACTAGGCACATGCTCCTAGGTGTGAAGTATTACCTCTGTCTGTTAATATGGCAGTAGCCGATGTCTTAAGGTACAGTTTAGTGTTAAAGATACATTAGAAGTGTCTTTCTAGCAACATTTATTAGTTAAGAAGCATCACAAAGGCCTAAAACTTTGCAAGGAAATCTGCTCCAGTCAATCTGAGTATTTATTATACAAAAAAAGTTTGAAATTAAGAAATAGATATGAGATATGGGGATTAGAGGCTAGAGAAATAGAGATGGACAGAGGTAAATCAGTTGAACTAGGTGAGAGCTAGAAGTGATACCGAGGCACCTGTGAAGGTGGGGGACTGGAATGTAGGGCAGGTTAAGAAGTCAGTGAAAGTGGGATGGAAGGTTGAGGAAGTTGAGGCTTACGGGGTAGGAGATGGGGTGGTGGATGAAAACAATAGACAGCAGGATGTTAGAAGGATGACTTAGGCCAAAGCAGTCAAAGGCAGCAAGTTGGATGGGAAGATGTGCTGGTCATGCACAGGATCAACAGGGTAAAGGAAAATAAGGCATAACAGGAAATAGGAAAAGAAAAAAATGGATAACAGACATGTAGAGTGCAGTGGGCAGAAATCATGACAGGGAGAAGCAGACAGGGAACAGGTGGAGAATAACATAAATTACTTACAACTGGAAAGGACCTGAGAGAACTACCCACTTAAAAAGTCACATACTAGCATAGAGAGAAATATCAGAACTGAAGAGGACAGCTGGAAGAAAAGCAGGAGGAGGAACTGAAAGACAGTAAGGCAACAAGAACAGTGGGGTGGATAAGATTGGGAGAGTCATTTAGGAAGCGTAGAGAAATGGTGCTGAAAGGAGTCAGATGAAATATTTTGGAAAGAACTGTGAGTAAAGCTGAGATATGTAAAACTTAAGTGGGAAATGTCTTAACTATAAGAAGTAGTGTCACTGATCAGGAGGTGAAACAGTCTAACATAGCTAGTGTCAGATCGGGGAAGAGGGTTCTGGAGATTGGGGACTGCGGAAGTAAAGTTTTATCAAATGAGAAATGACAGACCAGGGTACAGTGAAACTAATCTCATGGCTTCAACCACTAAGAGAGAGGGTGGCCATGTTATTCAGAAGGGGAAGGACTGAATCATTGTACAGACATAAGTGACCTGCCAGTAGAAACATCATTCCATCCCAGAACTAATAATAGCCAGGTAGTAGCCATTTAGGTAAATCCCCACTACTCATCATTCTTGACCAAGCTACTTCTTTCTTTTAAATAAGTACCAATTGCTTAGATACTGTCTAACCTAACTTCAGAGTATCTTCCTAAAGCACATGCACCCTCCCCTCGACCGACTGTAGTAAAACTAGCTAGTATAATAGAAAAGTAACTAGGCACTTCTGGAACAAAAAGGCTGAGTTGCACAGAAGACACAAAGGAGAAACAAAGCATCGAGATGCTGTACTCCATGAAATATGATTCAGTATTGGTAAGTACAAAGGATTGACTCATTGTACAAAATATTGGTGACAGGACTGAAAAAATTATAGATGCTCTTTGGAGTGAATGACTTTTAAGCTCCGGACAAAAGTGCTGAAAACTAATAAAGTTACAAGGCTGCATATGTCCCACATTAAATGTATGTCTTACTTTGATGGCATTTAACAACTTTCATCCAATAGTTTCAAGGCACTTTTGATCATCTTGTCTAATGACTAAGAGTGGAAAAGGTTGTTATTGGTAATAAAGTGTAGACCATCTTTTAACTTGTGCTTTCAGTTTCCCATTTAATAAGTGCAACATTTGGAAAAAGTGTAAAAACAATAGGTAACATACTGTACCATTCTTAAACTATGAATAACGAGTATGCCTATACTACACACTAACATTTGAAGCAGAAAAGTAATTTTTAATACACTTATTAATTTTACATATTCAACAGTGTCGTGGGTACACATACAATTTATAAAAGAAAAAAAAAGAACCATTAAAGAGTTTTTCTTTTTCATGCATTGTAAAGGTATGGTTTCTTAATTATTAAATTTAAGATTGCACAAATTGCTCAAGTCTTGCCCAGATGTCTTCTGCAGCTAAAATGAATGCAGAAAATGCCCATGGGTCATGAGATTTTCTTTAAACTTGTTATGTAACAGTATTTTTAAATAAGACCGCTATAACATATTATGATGACAAGATGGTGCACTTTATTATATTACAGGACAAAGCAATGCGTTGTAAATATCACTAAAAGTATTATTTTCATTACGCTGAAGCCGTACCACTCAGGGACATGTAAAATGAATGCTATGTGGTACTAAGGATGGCAGGGCAAACTGCTGAGGGAACAGACTCAAACTGTACCACTCAGAGATGTGTAAAACGAATGCTATGTACTACTAAGGACGGCAGGGCAAACTGCTGAGGGAACAAACTCAAACTGTACCACTCAGGGACATGTAAAATGAATGCTATGTGCTACTAAGGATAGCAGGGCAAACTGCTGAGGGAACAAACTCAAACTGTACCACTCAGGGACATGTAAAATGAATGCTATGTGCTACTAAGGACAGCAGGACAAAATGCTGAGGGAACAAACTCAAACCGTACCACTCAGGGACGTGTAAAATGAATGCTATGTGCTACTAAGGATGGCAGGGCAAACTGCTGAGGGAACAAACTCAAACCGTACCACTCAGGGATATGTAAAATGAATGCTATGTGCTACTAAGGATGGTAGGGCAAACCGCTGAGGGAACAAACTCATTTGAATCTCACTACTGACCCCAATATTAGCTCTAATCCTGACGTCCAAATCAAGTGATTCACAATGGTTTGGCCTGTTTTCCTGACAGACTGCTATGATTACATCTTTTTTGCTTGTGAAAATTCAAATTTTGTAACACATGAACCAATAAAACCAAACTACAGAAAACATTCAGAAGCTGAAATGAATAGGTAATGCTGTCAGGTAGGTAACTACATGGGTGTTGTGAAGACATTACTCCACATCCACTGTGATGCACTCTAACTGCCCTGCCCATTTTATTTAGCTGCTGATAGCTCTATCACCAGCCTTGGTTCCAGCAGGAGCAGTGAGGTCAGGGGGCAAACAAGAATATGCCTCAGCAATTCCTCCCCTGCACCTAGACAGATTTTCCAGCACACAGCCACTAACTAAATTTAGGCCACATATGTCATAGCCAGGGCTTCTTCAGTCTATATCATGAAGGAGAACTTGGTTTACAACACTTTCACTTTGACTGCAACCGCAAACTGGTCGACTTCTAGAGCACCTACCATCACACACACTGACCCTGTGGAAATTGCAAACCTGCTAGCAGACAGGTTTGGTGAAAATTTCACCCCTCATGCCGCCAATCATACTACAGACCATGTTTTCATCTCCTCCTCCCTGCATCTCCAAACAGCAAATTGTCAATACTCTCTTGCCAAGGCTAAGAACAAAGGCGTCATGGGACCAGATGGCATTCTGGGCTACGTTCTTAATGTTCTAAAACAAGAGCTAGCTACTCCATTAGGCATTCTATTCAACCACAGCCTGAGTACTTGCTTTGTCCCCACTGAATGGGAAACAGTGATTGTTATCCCCCTCCACAACGGTGGCTCAGTAACAGACCCGAGTAACTATAGATCCAGAAGTTTAAGTAGACTCATCTGTAAGACAAGAGAACAAATCATCATGGACCACATAAATAAGTATACAGGTGACCACCATACCATGGAACCATCCCAGTTTGGTTTTGTGAAGGGCAGGTCATGCCTGCTAAACTTGGTTGACTTCGAGAATGTGACCATAGCCATAGATGAGGCAAAACCATGCATACAGCCTATCTTGACTTGGCCAAGACCTTTAACACTATCCCATATACAGGCATCATTGATAACCTAACCCAGTTGAACATCAACCTCTATGTTGTCAAGTGGGTTGCAAACTGGTTCACAGATCGAAAGCACTCGAAGTGGGAGACTACTTCTACCAGCAGACCTGTCACAAGTGGAGTCCCACAAGGTCAGTGCTGGGCCCCCTCTTGTTTGGCATATACTTGTGGCTAACCAAGTTTGCAGATGACTGCAAATTAGGTGCTATCACTGAATCTCCTAGCAATGTCAGCATACTTCAAAAGTGGCTTATACAGATCAGTGATTGGTGCCAAAGCTATGGTCTTAAAACAAAATACTAAAAAATACATCATAATTCCCTTCGGTAAAAACAATGTCCCTGCTGATTATAAAATAAATACCCTAAGTACTAATACAGTAGTCAGAGACCCGGGAACACAAGTTGACTGTGACCTCAACTTTGACCACTATGTGTCTACTGAGGTGAGGAAGGCATTCTATGTCGCTCATCTAATTAGTAAAGGCATCACCGCAAGAGAGGTTATAACTCCCCTGTACTCGTCCCTCATCAGGCCTATTACTTAATATAATGCTCCCTTTGGTATGTACCATACAAGACACCTGCAACAACTTGAGAGACCTCAGAGATTTCTAACTAAGAAATGTCAGGGTCTCCAGCATGTCTTATACGGATATACTGAATTCGCTATCACAGTAGTGTACAGGCTACTTAGAGGCAACTTATGTCTGGTTTGCAGGACTATTTCAGACTAAGGGAAGAATACTGTGATTTTATTATATAACTTTGTATGGCAGTGTGAAATGTCTGTCACTGTATTCTGTTTTTTTGTCTTATTTTTGGAATTATATTGGTTGAGACAGAGGTTCAAGTTTGAATGTGCTGCAAACTCTTAGATCAGTTTTACATACTGTTGTATTCCTATCTAAAGCTGATTATTTCCATAGGCCACTTGCTCACCTCTGTCAGCTGTTTCAACTGAAACCCTGGAAAACCAAATGTCCTTTATATACATCTGCTGGTCCAAAATTTGTGAGGGCATTTCTTGTGTACAGGACTCCAAGTCACCACTCAGATTTTCTATTGGATTTAGGTCTGGGGTGTTTTTCTGTGTAAGAAAAGGCTTCTGTCATGCAATTCTACCACATAGTCCAGAAACATGGAGAATACGGGAGATTGGTGTCACATGTAGTACACAACCAGCACTTGCCAGAAATTCCTGCAGCTCCTTCAATGTTGTTGTAGGTCTCTTGGCAGCCTCCATGATCAGTGTTCGCCTTGTCTTTTCATCAGTTTTGGAGGGGCGTCCAGTTCATTGCAATATCACTGTTGTCCCATAGCTTCTCCACTGTTTGACTGTCTTCACTGTGTTCCATGGTCTATCCAATGCTCAGTAAGATACAACTGCTGTACTACTTTGACTGAATTACTATGGTCTTTGTCCTAACAGATGGTAATGACTCTGTCTTATATTATACCTGTACAAGGAATATGATGCATGTCTACAGATAATGTGATGCAATTTCCCACCTGCACATTAGGTGTTCGTTTCTGAAATTTTCAATTTGGTGCTTGTACATGCCAGGAAATGCTACTGAATGGCTATTTCAGGAAAATCTTTCATTCTGGTGCCTGTGCATACATTATATTGAAGAGCTCACGTGGGTGATTGCTTCATTTTGGTGGTTTAATACTAACAAATCTTACAGACGTTTCGTTTGGGGAAGTATTTAATTTTGGACATTGTGCATACCTCAACATTCTACTGAAGGGGTTGCTTAGGTGACGTGTTCATGCTGGTGGTTGCACATACTATAAAATGTTACTGAAGGCTTGTTTGTGGAAACGTTTCATTTTGGGTGCATGTATACTTGGACATAATTATGAGGATGTTGCTTGGGGAAATAATTCATTCTGTATCAGGGAAGTGCTTGTGCATACATGGTCTCAATGCTGAAGTGACTGCTGGGCCAATTGGTGTCACTTTGGTGCCTGTGCATACAGAATGCAAACAAATGGAGAGGTTACTGGGGACATATAGAAAGTCAGTCTGCAAATTACATTGGGTTACAGCACTTCTGCTTGTAATATTCTATTTGTGATTATACTGCCTGAGTGAGATAAGGGTTATCACTAGGTGACTACTGATAGCATGGAACTACCATTTATCCTGGCTTTGTCAGTCATGTGTGAAATTTAGGTGGGAGGAAGGGCTCAGTAATATGCAAGTGTTATACTATTTGACTGAATGACTCAGGTCATCTCCTTACTGATGATACTGAGTCTGTGTTAAACAGCTGCACAATGTAATGTAATGAATGCCTACTCAACAGGTTATGTGCAGCAATTATCACCTGTGTCTCAGCATGCATACCTTTGCAGTAATGAAAGGAAGGTCATTATCACATTAGCAATACGTGCAGTGAGTCATTATCACATTTCTGGGAAAAGTCTCGGCTGCTGTCGCTGTTATTCACATAAGTAGAAGTCGTTATTAGTTTGATGAATGCACAAGCCGGGTTGTGTTTTTTCTCTGCTTGGAGTCATTGCAAGCAACCCCCCCAATACTTCAGCAACTGCCTATCCTCCTAAACCCCTGATTTTTTTTCTTGACACATATATATATATATATATATATATATATATATATATATATATATATATATATTGGTCACATGCATATATATATATATATATATATATATATATATATATATATATATATATACATAGTTTTGGTGATTGTGCATATCCCAACATTTTCCTGAAGGGGTCATTTGGGTTTCATTTAGGGATGTGTGTATAACATGTAGTAATGAAGATGATGGTAAGGGAAATAATTAATTTGTGTACCAGGGAAGTTCTTGTGCATACATGGTCAGACTGCTGAAGATCGTAATACAGATACGGTGTAACAAGTATAGGTTCTCTATAGCCCAGGTTTCACCGATGGTTATTATAATGTTTTGTTTGTGTATCCAGCTTTCAAGAATAATTTATTATCTGTTAACAATATGCACATACTGCACTGAGGAAAACTGATGGGTCTTATTGTAACCAGAGTGATTGTCAGATGCGATAACTGGAATTATTACTTTTGTGACTAATTCTTACATGGATGAACTAGATAAGTTTGACATTTCTGCTTGTATTACTGTACTTCTGCTTATACTCAGTAGTTGGGCATGTTTCCACGCTTTGTCAGTCATGGGTGGAAATTAGGTGGTAGGATGAAGGGCTCAGTAACATCCAAGTGTTATACTATTTTGACTGAATTATAATGATATAGAATTTCTACTGAATGATAATGAATGCCTCTGCACTCCACACTAACATGTATTAGAACATGCTAATGCAAAACCTCTGAGTGTGTGTGTGTGTGTGTGTGTGTGTGTGTGTGTGTGTGTGTGTGTGTGTGTGTGTGTGTGTGTGTAGTAGGTATGTACCTCTGCAGCGTCATCACTTATGTACCTAATGCAAAGAATACTGCCCCTGTGGTTAGGATGGAAGATTTGGATGGGCTAAGCAGGTAATGCATATGATATACATATATATGCAGTCTTCCAATAGATCTGTCAAACATCAGTAGTGATCTGTTTGCATTTTCTTTCCTGTACAGGTTAGTTCACCTTCTGACACTGACATGGCTTCACGAGCAGGATAACGACAAGTGAGAGCATTGGTATGTGGCTATTCCTACATTCTCTGGGTTGCCAGCCATGCCCCCGTAACTAAAAACCTCTACAATTTGAACTTCCCCGAATCCAGTGTGAAGGTATACTGGATTGCAAGAAGAGGTATGCATTGGAGCGGAGTACTGCATTTTTCGGAAGAGAAGTGTTCCATCTACCCTGAGCCTGACATTTTTGTGCTGCACATTGGAGGGAATGATGTCATCAGTCAGCCACTTGAAAGGCTATGGTTTCAAATCACAGCAATTTTTGAACACCTGCAGTCATGGTGGCCACGCTGTCATTTTGTGTGGTCTGATATAATTCCTCGACAGATATGGAAAACAGCAGACAGTCAACAGGCAGCTCACAAGTACAGACGTTTACAGAATGGGTTCATGCATGGCTTGATGCACAGGGTCGGTGGATCTACAATCTGCCATGACAGCATCACCGCAGAAGATGTTCACCTCTTCAGAAGGGATGGCGTTCACCTAACTGAGGAGGGTATTGCATTGTTCTTGAGTGACCTCCACAATGGCATGAGGAGAGCTGTGCAGGATTGGTAACATGCAGCTTGTGAGAAGAATGGAAAACAAACATGACCAAGTAGGACCAGTATAGTAAGTAAAACTCTATTATGAAATGTGTTGTGTAAAATATATTTTTCTGAGTTTGGCAAATAACTGTGGTAAGAAGCTAGTGAGGATGCTGAGAAAGAACAACTGTTTCAGGAGAGTGCTACCACATACAATCTAATATGTCAGTGACCATCCTGCAATACTTCTTTTTTTAGCCTGCTTTTATCAGGCATGTGTAGAGTTTAGATGACAGGAAGGGCTTACTAATACAGAACCTAATCCCTTAGGTCTAGTGCTGAATGGACACATGTAAAGAGAAAAGGCATAGGTAAGGCAGACTGCTGACACTGAAAGAGGTCATGAGACTGCAGTGGTATCAGCTGTCTGAGTGGGTAGCCAGCACAGCTATTGGACAGATCAGATGGTCTTGCCTGCCACTGAAGTCCCATGCCTGTCCTGGGTTCATTAGTGGAGTGGCAGTCCTTACCTTGCTTTTTCACTTTTCATGTACCCATTCAGCAGTATGTTGGCTATACCAGGAATGTGTATATTTACAATCATATGTGTCTATATGGTAAAATAACTGGCTCTGAATGCTGTACACATGTAAGATATCAGGTTTGTTAGGACTCAGGTTATGGAAATTATGATTTGTTTATATTTTGGTAAATAACTTTGCAAGGGAGCATCTGAACATGGTAAGTAATACCTCATTTTGAAGACAGTATTGATAGCTCTAACATGGTAAAATACCTGTCCCTGTATGTTGTACACATGTACAGCATATCAAAGTTTGTTTTGGACTTAGGTTATGGAAATTATGATTTTTTTCATATTTTGGTAAATAACTTTGCAAGGGAGCATCTGAATATGCTAAGTAATACTTCATTTTGAAGACAATATTGATAGTTGTAACATGGTAAAATAACTGTGCCTATATGTTGCACACATGTATAGATATCAAAGTTTGTTTTGGAGTTAGGTTATGGAAATTATGATTTTTTTCATATTTTGTTAAATAACTTTGCAAAGGTGCATGTCAGTGTACCAAGTAATACCTCATTTTGAAGACAGTGTTACTCCTTACAACATGGTAAAATAACTGTGCCTGTGCACTGTACACATGTACAGATATCACAGTTTTACTCTTGTACAATTATGAAAATTATACATTTCCAATACTTCTCATTATTATGCCCATATTTTTGCAAGGGAGGATAGTGATCACACAAATGATGTATCATTTTGAAGTTGACATTGAGATGCACAACTTCTACACTGATATGTTGACTCTGTCTGTTACAGGTGATGAGATACTATGCTTTAATTATCAATTATGACAAATATTATATTAATCATATTTCTGTGAATATCTCCATAAAGGAGCATCACACCGTAATGGTTAAGGTATCGTTTTAAAGCTGACATCCACACTAACAAATTGAATACAAATTTTATGGGTCTACATGGTACATTGACCAAGATATTGTGCTTTGCTTTTCCAAAAAAGTAAAAAATATGCACAATATCAATATTCCTTGCCAAACATTTAATAATGAATTTGATATGCACTATCAACATTTACACTGTTGGAAAGGTCAGTGTCTGCTGAACAAGGTTTGCGTCACATTTTTATTCTAGCTGTTATAGTTAAAGAGTTATGAACATTTGTTTTCTGTATGGTATTACAAATGGATTTTCTGAAAATGAGCTCAGGCTGCATTGTTGCTCCTATGGTGGAATTAAGCAGGCAGCTTTTTCTGAGCTGCTCCGGAGTGAATGAGTTAAAGAACTCCAAGAGAAAGCATATGTAACAGATGCCCTCAGCAGCACCAAATGCACTTTATGAAAACAACACCCATATCAACACATGCAGCCACATCTCATGGAGCCTCTACTTCTAAGCCAATGACGCAAGTCACCACATTACTCAACATTCTATTCATCAGAGACTCCATTATGAGACACACTGATATTCCTCACACCAGGTTGAGTAAGAAGAATGTCACAGCCAGATGCTTATCAGGGGCCAGGATCCACCATATTATACATGCATTTAGGTCATTGAACCACAAGTACCAGAATGAGTCATATTCCATGTGGGTGTAAATGACCTGAGACATACCTTCCTATACTATATGAAGAGAGACATGACAGAGCTGTTGGAATGTGTGTCTCAGGCTAGTATGATCCTAATATTGGGAAACATTCTACCACAATATGAACCGAAGATGACTGACTTTAATAATTAGCTTAGTTTTTGGTGCTATTGTAAGGGATTGCAATATTTGTCAGCATGGAAGGTCATACCATATTGCTTTGAGAAGGATGGTCTTCACCTCATCCCTCTCCCCTCTAGGTTTTTAAATATTACCTAAAACACTACCTTCCCCCATAGTGCCTTTTTAGGCAATGTCAACTAGATAATAATTCTCACACAGTCAATCAAAACTAAGAAAACCTAAAGGCCTTACTGCTCAATGCCAGGAGTCTAAAGACGAAAATTCATTCCCTATGAGATCTCCATACTCTACAGATTGTTGACATCTATGCAGTTACAGATATGTGTATTAAAGCTGTGGAGCAGAGCCATGCAAGCCTATAATGCCTTCCACACATTTAGACTAGCTGTTGCATAGGCAGGGACTAAAGGTGAAGGTGTCTTGATTTACATTAAAAATAAATACAGATTCATAAGTGAATACTAGACTATCTACCCTACAGGGCCATTTTAAGCCTAGCCAATAACACAAGGTCAGAATCAAACCCTGTAATTTGTGATGATGAGGCAAAGACTTTAGCTATTATGCCAAACTCACCATTATACCTCAAGGCTCATCTAACAGGATAATGCACTTGAGCTTCTCCAAATTCAAATCACCATAGGCAGCATCCCAGACCACTTTCTTGCAAGCTACAGGTCCCCTTCTATGACCAAGGAAACCCATGACACATATTTAAGTTTTCTGGAGGCACTCACTATAAAATTCAGTACCATATTCATAGAGGGCTTTAATTACCTCAGTATTAACTGGGAATAATATTTGACACCACAGGAGCGGCCACAGAGATTCCTGGACTTTGTAAACACAAACTTCCTGAATAAGATTGTCAGTACACTGATCAGGGGTACAAACAAATTGCATCTGTTCCTCACTAATATGGGTAAGTGCTGCACACCCCCTGGTGTAATGTCCTCTCTAATAAGATCAGATCACAAAATCTTTTGAAGTAAAAATAAGACCTGGAACCCCAGCCAACCCTGGAACATTCAGGAACTACTCTAAGGCTAACGTCCTACTATTAAGTGATAGCTTGCTAAAATTTCAAGCTCTCTTAAACTTTGAGAATATTGTTGCCTACATGGAACTGTTCAATGAAACACTACATGAGCAAGTTAATAGCTTCACAGAGGCATCTGTACCCACCAGGAATAAGCACAAGAGTCGACTCAGTAGTCAGGGACTTTGAGACACATATACACAGTAATCTAGCCTTTACCTCTACAGTAGTGAGGAAATAATTTCCACTGAGTGACTTATAAACATATATATAGCATCAAGGTCCAAGGAAGACATTGCTCCATATTTGTCACTCATAAGACCTATCATAGAGTACATGGACCTCTTTGCTATGTACCTAGCCAGGCACATCCAACAAATGTAATGTCCACAAAAATTCCTCGCAAGAACAAATGGTGTATGCAACAAATTATATGCAGAGCACCTCAAAACCCTATCTCTGTATTCTGTCTCCTGCAGGTTGTTGAGGGAAAGTCTATGCCTGACATATGAGGAATCTTTGAATCCCACTGCGATGGACCTCCTGCATATCCACAGTTGAAACAGCACAAAAATTACTCATTCTAATGAATTAAATATTGCCTGTGATATAAATATCACCTGTTGGAGAGACAAGTATATATCCCAGAGATTACCCCATCTCTGGAACAGGCTCCACATCTATGTGAAGCAGAGTTCCTTCCTAACTGAATTAATGTGCATCTTGGACAACTGGATGGTGAATGTAAATTTACTACTGTTTTAGCTCCTGTCTCTAATGGACACAGACAGCCTGTAAAGAGTTCATCTTCCAGGCCCCTGTTTGTAAATGATTCATCTCCCAAGTCCTTGCTTACACTGCCATGGGTACCAGAACTTGTCAGAGATTTGGGATGAAGGTTAGGCTTAAAAAGGCCGTGATGGTCATTAGTCTTGTACACACCTATGACCCTATGGTAAAAGGCAAGGTCAGGAAAATGACAGAATGATGTTACAACTGAGGATTGTAAGTATTTTCCCCCCTGCACCACCTTAGCAATATGTGCTAAAACTATCCTTAACCCTGCCCCTAATGTGCATCTTAACTTCAAAAGGCCCTTTCCATAGCACTACCACTACGCCAGACAGCTTGGACATTCACCACATGTACAAACACACACACACACACACACACACACACACACACACACACACACACACACACACACACACAAAATACAAACATCTGACAAAACATCCATTCGATAAACCGGGCATTCAGCAAACAATCCTGTACTTTCGTCTTTTGACCAAAACAATGATTGACCTAACACAGCACTCATACAGACATATGCAGAGAGGAAAGAGAGAAACAGGAAGAGACAGAGGGAGGAAATAACATGGCTTATCTGCATCATTTAAATTGACAGCTGTTTTACTGATTTCAAGTAACTGACAACTTAATTACACTGGTAGTATGGAAGGATAAAATCCCTGACTATTGCCCAGGCAATGAAAGTAAAATAGGGCTTGGACATTTGATGAAGCAGGTAGGGAGAATATGTGTGTTTGTTCTGGAGGTGTAGGGAGCATGCTGGATTCCACCCTAATGGAACTTTGTTGGAGCTGAAGCTCAGAAAGGAGATGCTATTGGGAGGGGGTACATCAAGAAGACATGACTGTCCTATTGTCCTATGAGCTTCTAGTGTGGCATTTGCTGTCGTCCAGCCTCATGTGATAATATCTGCATGTATGGGAGGTATGTTAAGGTTACAGAAAATCTCAGATCCCTTCCATGATGATGTCACTAATCCTGGTAGCTCAACCCTCAACTCCAAGAATGAGTGAAGAACACAGAGAAGCTAGAGTCATCAACCTGGAGGAACAAAGAAGCCAGTTGAGCATGCCAGGAGAAAGATATAATGGTAAGAAGGGGCTGTGAAAAAGTACGAAAAGTAACTGACAATTGCATTATAAAACCCCCCACAAAAAGATGAAGTGTTTTTTTGTGGGTAGGTCAAGCTCCCCTTCACTCCCACACTCCTTCATCAATACATACACTTAATCCGAGACAGCACAATAACACGGATAAGAAAAAAACTTCTTTACTCTCAATACTCCATTATCTCACTGGTTCCAGTGTCCTTAGGTTGATTAAAGTGTTTTGCATCAACTAAAATGTACACAGGGTATAGAGGTTATTCAGTAATATGTGCAAGTAAACATTTATGAGTATGCATTTCTTTTTTTAAAGGCACAATCATTAAAACACAAGTAATCAATAATAGCATAAACAAAATCAGAAACAAGAAAAGATTGCAAAACTAAACAAAAAGCTTTGTTTTATGATCTTTTAAAGAAACCTACTATTATGTTCAGACATACTTTGAAGAGTGATACAAAAAGGGAAAGGATTCTTCTAAAGTAAGGTGTATGTTTTATGTTAGGAGCAGGGGCAGTGTTAGTGTTAGCATGGGCAGGGGGCTTCTTTCCCTTGCATCGCGTTACTAATGTGTGCTAACCCTAACTCTGCCCTTATCCTCACCCTTACAGGTTACCTTATGAAAAACCCATTTCTGTAACACGACCACTCTGCAAGACACAGACACACCTGACATACAGTAGCACAAGTGCCCAGTGCTAAATCTGTCCCCTTACATAGCCCTTGCTCTAAACATATCACTCAAACGTAAATATTCATAGTCCCTAATGTTGAAACGTTCAGTATATCACAAAGATTTGGCAAAAAGCTCCCAGAGCAAAACTTACCACACACACGCGCACACACACACACACACACACACACACACACACACACACACACACACACACACACACACACCACAAAATCTTCCTTCCTCTGATATCTGAAGCATTCGATGACAAACTCCACATATTTCTCCTGTTATTCAATTTATTGAGAAAGTGAATATATGACATAGTGAATTACACTAATTTATATAGATAGTATGTGTGTGTGTGTGTGTGTGTGTGTGTGCGTGTATGTATGTATGTATGTATATATATATATATATATATATATATATATATATATGTATATAAATATATAAATATATAAATAAATGTAAATATATATATACTCCCATTCGATTCTCGGCTGGAGCGCCTTCTGTGTGGAGTCTGCATGTCCTCCCCACAGTTGAGTTACATTTAAAGACATCCAGGTAGGTGCGAGCATGAATAAGTGTGCCTTCCTTGAACGCTGGGTGTCGGGCTGAAAACTTGGCACCGTAAAAATCCACTGCCAATCATTAGCAGACCAGAGTTCTGCTGTGGCGACCCCTAACCGAGAAAAGCCGAAAGACAAAGATATACACACACACACACACACACACACACACACACACATATTTATATATTACTGTACACACACACACACACACATATATATTTCCATACATAAATATAGATATATATATTTTTATATATATATATATATATATATATATATATATATGTATATACAGACGTATCTACAGTCAAGTTAGCAATTTCACTGTTTGCCAACTTGATGACAAAGTGCAGTAAAGCAAGTGTGTACACAGTCTTGTCAAAGGATATTACATTGCCTTAATTTTTACTCTAGGCCGTCTAGCAATCTGCCAGTCTTTTGTAATAAATATTACTTACAAAAATAAATAAAAACATTTCAGATGTCCACTAAATCAGTAAATATGGCTGAATAAAATATACTTCAAGTAATGTTCCTCCCTATTTATAACCCTTAGCAAGAGTAGTGAAACAGAAAAATGCCACAGGGAATTTCTTCCAGTACATTAGTTTTTTTATTATTTTTATTCATAAAACTAGCTTCATGCAGTTATTTATGGTCACTTATTAAAAAGGCACTGTACAAAAAGCAGGTGTATTAGTCTCGTTTTGTATCATGGAACATTTTCTATCAGACACTAATTACTGCAGACACAGTGTGTCATGCCAGTATTCTAGAAGGCATATGAGTTGCAGTAAAACCTTCATAAGGTATAACAGTAGGGTATAATACATACCTTATCAGGCATTAGAAATTACTTCAGTATAACAGTATTTCTACCTCTGCATTGAGGTACAGTGGTATTTAGACTGCCATCTACCATTATTCAGTTCTCCACCATCTCCACCAAAGCCAGCTCTACTGATGTGTAGATATTCTGGAACTGCTAGTCTGTAAACAGCAGATGTAACTCAGAACTCTTAATTTCATTACAGAACAAAACAAAAGATACTATGCAGGTGACACCCATTGCGAAATGCATTGCTGTTACAGATTTTCCTCAGGGCATGCAGAGTTGTGCAATTCTTCTGAAACAAGACAACTGGGATTCTCGTTATGATAATCACTAGATGAAATATATCAATAAAGCCAAACCAATTCTGGTTGCAGATGCATGCTGCTTATACAGTGTCATTTATGTTTACATTTTCTATATGTATGTTATCTGGAAATGAGCCTCTGTGTAACACCAGGATCCACTGTTGTAGCAAAACAGATATATTCCTTTTGTGTTTTTACACATGCTGAAACTCTTGTGAACCTTGAGGATATGATTACTATCTGATCTGTATTTTACGCTTACATGTGCTTCCTTACATTATGTAAATGAAATAAATTTTACTACATACAGACGACCATTCTTCTTAAAGTGAAAACATTATGCTGTGTACCATATTCAGTGTTGTTTACATCTGTTGCCCTGCCTAAATATTGTGATGTATCTGAATCATTCCTTATATAAATGACAGGCACAGGAAAATTACTACACTCAGATTTTTACATTGTCACCTTTTTTGTTTTCCCATAATTTTGTAGTTCGCTTTAATGCCATATGAACTAATGTCAATTTATTTGTTAATGCTTTAGAAGACCAGGTTAGATTTCCTTCTTTAAACTTAAATGGATCACAGTTGACATCGGCTGCCACACTGTTCAGAGTATACAATGTATGAAAAATGAAACTCCTTTATAATATTACAATCATCTGTGATGGGCTATGTTTACAGTTTCACTCTAATACATGATCATCCGATCAGTAGACAGAACTATTGCAGTTTACTTTGTAACCGCATATCACGTCTTCACATTTTGAGATTTTCACAATAAAGATAACCAAATTATATGAACGGTTTTGTAAGTGACATCCCAAAGGTGAAATCTGATCCAAGCAATGCTCAATGGGTCCTGCACAACTGCCTAGCTTGTCTGGGGTGGGCTCTAGATTCAGCAAGGTAATATGGCCTGATGCAATTCACATTAAGATATTTAATGAAAAGAGAGGACAGCTAGTAGTATCTCTGGGTAGTCCTTTTCAACAGACTATGTAAGAAAGTTAAGCAAGGGTATTGTGGACAAGATAATTGGTGTTCATCTTTTTCACATAACTGAAACTATGGCAGACGTTAAAAACTCTCAAGCTGTCAATAATAAAAAACAGAAAGTCATAGGTAAAATCGTAAAGTCACTGCCAGAGAAAATACTGGCGCATCTATACATTTACAGGGTGCTAGGCTCAGATCAGCATTTATCAAAGAGACCTCATGTCTTACAAAGGTAACAAGAGTTGCTTGACTGGGTAGTCTAGAGAGGACATCACATTATAGTCATCTTATAGCTACATCAAGTTGTGACATCAGGAAACAAAGCTGGTCATAGCACAGCAACAAGGAATAAATATTTATTAGAAAAACTTACAAAAGGGCATAATAAAGGGATGCTTACCAAAGAGGGCTCCACAGGGGCTCTAGTACTAAGGCCTTTCCTTTTCAAAGTCGACATCTGGTATGCATTTGTTCTCTTTCTTCTTTGCATGCATATACACCCCACCCTATATATATATATATATATATATATATATATATATATATATATATATATATATATATATGTGTGTGTGTGTGTGTGTGTGTGTGTGTGTGTTATATATACATATATATATATATATATATATATATATATATATATATATATATATATATATATATATATATATATATATATATATATATATATATATATATATTATATAAGATAGATATATATACTACATCTGATATGCATTTGTTCTCTTTCTCCTTTGCATGCATATGCACCCCCACTCTATATATATATATATATATATATATATATATATATATATATATATATATATATATATATACACATGTACATACACACACACACACACATATATATGTATACACACATATCTACCTATATATATATATATATATATATATGCCTGTTTATGTATATCTGTATATTAACTCCATGATTGCACAAACACAGAGAAAACAAAAATCTCAAAAAAGAGTGAATCACTGCCAATATTCCTGGTGTTTCTAGAAGTGTTAATGATTTCCCGTGAGGAAAAGTACTCCAAGTTGCAACTTATCCAGTTGGGAGTACAAAGCTGAAGCACTCTTCTTACTCGACAAACTTTATAGGAGGCTATACAAACAAATATATGTAGGGGTGATATATGTTTAAAAAAAGTGAAACAAATGTAAAGCAACCTGATTTACGGAAATACTTGAAAGCGTCTCCCTCATCAGAAGCAAGTGCAGGTGAGCAAGTTACATTATCTCAAAAGAAATGCCATGTCATTCGAGAGCACAGCAAAACAGCAGTAAAAAATATACAGAAAAGAAAAAGTAATATTTGCTTTATAGTCTGCAACTGAATCTAAATTACATGGCATATATTTCTAACTTCACCCATTAGACAAATGTGTTTCATTTAATTTTCAACAACTCTGCTAGACATTATTAAAGATTTGTCATAATACCATAAAATGCAATTCTTGTGTCTTTAGTGAAAGCACAAAAATAACTAATATTTTCTCCTTTACAAACATTTACAGTCAATTAGTTATTCGTATTCCTAAGGACAACTTATTAAGTAAACCAGAAACATTCCTGAATGCTTAACATGAAACGTGGAGTTGTATGGAATGGTAACTGCTTTTCCTTCCTCTCTCCCCTCACCGCAACCATCAGCTGTCTGGCTGCACAATTTGTCCTTTGTGCCCCCATTACTATCCGCCAGGACTAGGACCACAGCATTGCAGTTAGCATAATGGTTAAGGTATTTATCTTGGAGACACAGGGTGCAGGGTTTGACTCTCACCTTGGGAAGCAAGGTTAGGTTTAAAAAGGTTCCCATGGGGTCATTAGCCTAGTAATCACCTATGAATCTATGAACATCAACAATGAGCTGGGCAGAGGAAAAAGAGCATGAGAGCCTACACGGTCACCGACACAGGACCTCCAGTGGGGTCATCTAAGTCTTAGGGCTTCATCTCTCTATACCACATGGCCATGGTCTGTCCTTATTTAATTTTAAAGGATCCGTGATAGCTGAAATCAAATACTTTAATGACAGTTTGTTTATTTATTTATTAATAATGATAGTTTTTAGTTATTTTTGGTTACCAGAGTAGTACACACTGATCTCTATGGACAATTTACAAGCACAGACTAGGTGAATAGGATCAAATATGAAATGAGCAAAGCATATTTACAAATGCAAAATATTCTATAAAACATATATTCATATTTACAGATGTGAGAATATCCTACAGCAATTAATGTTAATATGCAAAATGCAGTTTATAATGGAAAAACATAGAAGGAAAATTGGTACAATGCTTAACAGAACTTGTTGGGCAAGTTGTAGTCATCATGAATGTGATTGCTTACACTAAAAGCATAACATCATATGATATTATAGAGAGAAAAATTATGTTACTATAAGTGCAAAGGGTATAAAGCTCCAGAAAAGAAGGCAAAAGGGGTAAAGAATGAGAAATAGGTAAGGGAAGAATGCAGCAGGAAAGAGATAGAAAGGGAACAAAGTGTGAGGCATGAGAATAGATGAAGGAGGTAGGATGAAGCTGGGCTTAAGTAGAATGAAAGGGATGAAGTGAAGGGATGACAAAATGAGAACCTGAAAAATTAAACAGGGCATGAGAGAGAGAGAAAGATGACTTACATAGTCTGACATGTGTGAGCATAACCGATACTGTGCTTATTTTAAGAGACATTCCTAGAGTTGCTGTCTAAAGTCAGAGTATTTTTGTAGGTTTTTGAGAGTGAAAGGAAGTGAGTCCCATAGTTTAGGTGCTTGAACAGAATACACATGGCCAGTACAGTGAAGTTTATTTTTTGGAGTTTATAGGGTAAATTGAGATTTTGAGAGGCTCCTGAGATTATGTGAGGGGTATTTGGTAAAGAGTTTGCATGTGAGAGAGGACAATCTCTCTGGTAATAGATCTTTGCGGATTAGTAAGTCTAGTAGGATAGTCCTGAAATGTATTGGGAGCAGTTTGGCTTTAGTGAGAGTTAGACTGGGGTGTTTTTCATGTGTGTGGGGGGATGTAGTTATGAAGTGGCAGGTTTTATTGAAGATGGTTTGTAAGGTTGTGGCATTTTTCTTTGAGGTTGCAGCTATTATGGGTAGTCCATATTCAAATTTAGATAAGAATATTCTTTTGCCTATAGCAGCCTTGTCTGGCTTAGACAAATATTTTGTTTGCCCATAATAGTATGTTGACCTTTTTGCATCTGTTTTGAATGTGTAGTTGGAAGTTAAGAAACTGGTCCAACCAAATGCTAAGATATTTGAAAGATGTGGTAGTTTCTATGATAGTATTGTTAACCTCTTTACTATTAAGGAAGCCAGGTGCTTTGGATAGTTTTCCCATTGGTTCCAAATAGCACTTTTTGTTTTTGATGGATTGAGTAGATATTTTTGGCTTATTAGCCATTGGTTGTGGATTAAGAGATCATCTTGGAGCAGAGTCCATATAACAGAGTGGGATTTGTTTGACCTGGTCATCTGGATAAAGAATTAGAAGAATGTGGGAGTCATCAGAAGGTGGTTTGTTGATAATTATGAAAAGAGCAGAAAAGGTGAACTGCAATCACTGGGGGCTCCTTTCATTAGTGGGTCTGGCTCAGAGGTGGAAGTGCCTATAGATCCTGAAGGATCTATGAATGAGGAAATCTACAAGCCAAGATTATGCATCATCACTAAAGCATATTTCAGCTAGTTTGTCACATACGACGGTATGATCAATTAGATCAAAGTTTCTTTTGTGAGGTCAGTGAAGATAGATCTTGTCAGGATGCCTTTTTCCTTACTGGATGGGATGTCATCAGTGAGGGAGTAGAGAGCAGTTATGACACTGTTCCCAGACAGGAATCAGAGTTGTTTCTTGGATAAAAGATGGAACCGTTGTAAATATACAGTGATTTGGTTGTAGATTTTATCTAAGGTAAAAAGTATTCTGTAAATGATGACAGCTTTGTTTTGGAATAAGAGGAACTATAGCTGCTTTCCATATCTGGGGCATAATTTGTATTAGGCAGAGGTTATACATGTGAATGAGTGAGCAGGAGAAGAAATATTTATAAAGATATCTGAACCTGGAGTTATCTATTTTAAGTGTGGTCTGTTTGTGTGATTGTGTCCTTGGTTCTAATCTTTTTAAAGTGGAATGGAAGAACGCAAGGGGAGGAAGAGGTTGGCTGTTAGGAGGCGTATGCTTGTGTTGCTATTGATGTGAGGTAGGTAGATGAACTCACTGAAGAAGTCAGTGCATGTAAGTTTGTTTGTGGGGGTGTTAGAGGGGGATCAGGAGAGTGGAGTTATGTTGAGATGTTTGACCAGTCACCATATTGATTTCCTTCCAGAATCTTTTGAGTTTGGATAAAACTGAGTTATGCTTATTTTGGCAGTGGTTAAATTTATGTTTGCCGATGGATTGTTTAACCAGGTTGTGCACTGAGGTACATCTCGCCTGCGATTCTGTGTAGGGAGTGCATTTGCAATTGTACCAAGCTTCATCATGTAATTTAAAAAGGCGTTTGAGTTTGCTAGATATCCAGTCATGTTTTTGAGATCAACATTGCCTTTGGGAAGACTAAAGATTAGTGTTTTTTAAGATCAGTGACATTCTGAATGTATCAAGTCTGAAAGTGATCAGATTAGGTTTGTATTTTAGTGTTAGATTATATACTGAGAAAGTTATTGGACAGTGATCACCAAGAGAAAAGTGCATGTATGGTGAGAATAGATATCATTGTAGGGTTATAAGTTATTACAAGATCAACACAGTGTGCCTTTTAGAATGGATGTCTAGTGTAGTGGCCACAGAGTTAAGTAGGGCAAAATTTAAGTCAGCCAGGATTAATTAAATTTGAAGTCTCTAAGAATAACTAGGTTTCAGTTTTCATAAGATCTGGGATATATATATATATATATGTTGGATGGAGGGTTTTAATTAGTTTAAAATTTAAGGTCCAAATAACTGAGAAAACATCAAAACCATTTTGTTGAAGAATGCATTCCCTGAAAATACAGACATTCATTGACAACATAGATGAGATACAGTTACATTTCAGTTCACAATGCTGTCATTGTTCACTTTCCCATATCTTATAACCACTATTACTGCTGTCCGGGGATGCCAGCTAATGGGTGGCTTGAAAGAGGGCATACATGACGGTGCAGGCATACCATACCAATTTTTATTTTTCAGGAGACCGAAGCAGTTAGTACCCTGATTCTTTCTGAACTGAGAACAGAAATGGAAACTCTCATGTAGGATTCTATCATATTACATTTCCTTTCTTTGAATAAGAAAGCACACAACAAGCCTACATTTGTTCATGGAAGTTTTGTACAGTGCCTACACTGTCTTCAGCAAAGTATAAACTATTTTGTATGTCTATTTACTGCCTTCACGTCTGAATGTAAAGATAACAAATGTGTTTAACTTTTTCCATTTATGATTTAGTTGTCTTCTATAGTCCTTCAGTACAGAATTTTTGATTTACTGAACCTTACTTAATACAGAATATGCACTGTTTTTTTTTGAGAATGGCAGATTTAAAATGACCTTTCGTTTGCTGTAAATGAAATCCCAGTGGACAGCCCTCATTTCATGATCCACTGAATACTCATAGGTTCATAGGTAAATGCTAGGCTATTACTTTGTAGACTACTGCAAGCCCACCCAGTAACTAGAGGTTAGAATTAAATTGTGCTCCTTGTATCTGTCAAGTAAAGTTTTTAACAAGTACACCACCCCCTCCCACAAAAAAGGTCCATAGGTAAATACTAGGTAATCACTCTTCACACTTTGCCTAGCAAATAACAAGCAGTGGCAAAATATGAGAATCAGACTCTGCACCTTTTCTCTCTGAGGTAAACATCTTAACTTATGTCAAACCCTACTTCATTTCTATTGTTTTCCTGACTGCCTTGTGTCATCAATACCTTGCTTACCTGGCTCATATGATTCCCAGATCAAAAGCAACATCATGAGTAAAGCTGCAGTTGTTACTGCTGCTTTACCAGATTCAAAAGAGAGTTCTGAAAGCACTAAATTGTTTTAACATATCAGTTTATGGTTTTCCTTCTCTGGAGCATCCATTTAAATAAGTTGAGATTGTCTCTCTAAAAGAGCAATTACATTCGATTCTGAGTCGATTCTGAGTCATTCTGAACACCATTCCACTGCTACTGAACCTCAGAAGCATAGAAAAATATCTGCTATATTTTATGCACCATACACAGCAGGTATCCTGACATTCCATATATATTTGTGGAACGTTTGTCTCTTATTCCTCTGCAAAAATCACCATCACCCTTGCCTTAAGCGCCTGAACTATGGCTGCTGCCTATTTGTACCACCCCTAATCTTGGACATGCAGCAATTTAGGGTGTTTGCCAGGAAATTTATTCTTTGAGTGTTAATCAGGCTATTGAGATATCCAGAGTTCACACATGCCTGAACCATGCATTGCAAGTTATTTATTACATCATCTACATTTCTGAAATTAATGACAGTCTCTTAATAGTAAAGCCATTTGGTGAAATCAGTTTACCTTAGATATATGAGGAGTTTCTATTAAAATTATTAGTATATACTCTGCTCTGTGTTGTAGAGGAACACATCCCTGATAATGCATCCAAATTCATTGAGTGGCTCAGGTGATTGTAGGGGCTGGCCATGGAGAATGAAAATGAGCATTTCCTAGGAGGAGGCAGGTGGTTTGGCCCATCACTTGTGTAATATCTAATGGGAGCTTCTGATGTTTCACTCATGGAGTACGGAGCTTGTGCTGATATGGTGCACTCATACCCATCAGCAGACGACTCCTTGGATGTCAGCAACTGAGGAGCTTGGAAAGCCAGCGATCGGGACAGGGTGTGATTTATCTGGAGAGAGGGCATGCCTCAAACAGGACCAGCAAAATGTCCTGTTAACTTCCACTTGAGTCTTGCCACTTGGGAATTGATGGGCTGAAAGTGATACCTGGGCAGCAAAGAATGAGACATAGGGCTCTCATCTAGATTAAGAATGCCCATCCCTTGCCCATGTCGAATGAAGATGCTGACTAGGTGATGGCAGTGGCACTATCAGGCAAGGGCCTGTGAGGAGGGAGAAGAAAAAAAACAAAGATTATTAGCAGATAGTTAACATAAGCATCCTTATTTGCATGTCAGTAGCAAAAATTGACAAAGTTAGGTTATAATACTCTATCTCATCTTATATTATGGAATTGTAAATCATCCACCCAGTAGCAGTTTTATGTTTTTGTACTAAATAATAGTAATAATAACAATAATAATAATAATAATAACAACAATGAAAACAATAATAAAGTCATGTTGAATTAATTAACAATAAAGTTTGTATTACAGGAGAATAATGCACTGATAAAGATGTGATGGTACCATGATTTTTTATGTTTTCTTTGTTATCCAATCAACATATTTACTGACACTATTACAGTAGGTACACATGGTAATAACAAAATGCATGTCATACTGGCATTATTACAGGATGAAGGTGGGGTACACAACAAATAAAGCAGGTTAACCTTATATATGTAGTACAAAGAGTAATGCCATTTGGTTGACATTGATGGCAGAGTAGCATTATAATGGATTTAGGCTTGCCACCCCTTCGGTTTTTTTCCGGACTATCAGGAAATCAAACTGATTCTCCGGTAGTCCGGAAAACACTGTACAAACTCCGGTATTCTGTTTCAAAAAGGAAACAGACTATCGGAGTTTGTAAATCGGCTGATTTACTATGCTTTCTTACAGAAAAGCATAGCAAATCAGCCAAAAGCAGTCGGCGGGAGCAAAAAAAAGAGGGCGTTCCCGTTGATCGGCTGATTTACTATGCTTTTCTTACAGAAAAGCATAGCAAATCAGCCAAAAGCAGGCGGCGGGAACGAAAAAAGAGGGCGTTCCCGTTGAGTGATGCTGTCGTGACATCACAAATTGGGCGGTATGTTGGCGGGAGAGGGGGTGGGGCGGGCGGGGTTACTGGTGACGCGAGGGGCATGGCGTGGCTCCGGTTTTAGCCGTGAACGAAGGTGGCAACCCTAAATGGATTAGAAAGGTTGTGAACCTGTAGGGAGAAAAATTCCTGTATCAAGGCACTATTTTCTGTACTATAACTTAAATATGTTCTAAATCCCAAATTTAATTTCAAGCCTGAATCACATCAATATGATATTTTTTTCAATCCCTAAGGTCATCCAATTTTTCAAATATGGCAACAAAACTTGTATGAAGTCCAGAAACACAGCTAAAGTTATAAATAGCATAGACAAAATGATGCAGGAATGTAGGAACTCAGAATGGCCATATATTAGCATACACCTTCTATTTTCGATAAAGAACTTTTTACTGGTTCTATTTTTATTCAGCTCAGCAAGTCACCCGATTCAGTAAGCCACACTCCTTACAAAATCAACTTCATCTCTGACTCTCTCTAACAAAGTTGTTTTCAAATCAGAGTTAAGAGTCCTCTGTCATCTATGTAGCCCCGAGGTTCTGTTCTTGGATCAATCCTATTCTCACAGTTTGTAAGCATACTACAGTAGGATCTATACTATACTATATTAATAGGTTATCTATTGCAGATGCTACTTAAATTCTCTTTTTTAGTGATGCTTAAATCAAACAATAATAACCACTCTGTGTGGCAAACATTGTTTCTACGTAATTTGGTCAATGATTAAAGCTGTTGTGAGATCCCCAACCCCATGTCAAGTTGGGGAAAGGGGGTTGATGATGGTGACTGCTATGACTCTACAAAAGTCTTTACAGGTAGATTTTAATAAACTGTAAACTCATGCAGAACTAAATCAGTCTCATTTAGAACAGTTGAGAGGCTCAGTAACTCCCCCTTCTTTATCCATCATGATCTCCAAATGAACAGAGCACTTAAATACCCAAACCTTCCTTGGCATACTACTTAATCTCATCCTAACACTCAATGGTCATACTTACCTCATTATCTATAACATATTCAAACAAGTTAAAATCTCATGCAGGCTAACACACCTCCTCACGCCTCACACATGGTACTGTATTACCAACATATTACAAATACTCTCATTCAAAAGATTGAATACTGCTCTCTTCCCTTTGCATTAAGAAATTCCAAAATAGTAACCTCCTACAAAAAAATCAGTCAGAAAGGTTCTGTTTTATTAAGCTTTCATAATCCAGCAACACATCACTGTGACGTATTCCTCACCATAACTACTCTTAAGTCAATGTAAGAGCTTCCCTATTTTTACTACCTCTGTTTGTAAGTTGTTTTTCTAATGTCTGTCCTCCTCTTTATCTTCTTTTATTTACAACTAACAACCAATACCCACTAAGTAATAATTATTCAAATGTTATTACACTATTTTGATCTTCTTTCATCTTCAGTAATATCTGCTTTCTATAAACTTGCTCCTGTCATATGGAATTTAGTCCCATTTGATGTAAGAAATTCTCATTAACATTTCTTCTTTCAAATGCACCTTAAAAGAGTACTAATAGGCCTCTCTAGCACCATGGATCAGTATGTCTTATTTACTGGCAAATTAGTTGTTAGCTTATTGTATATACTGCATGGTTTACTATCAAAATGTGGAAAATCAAAACAATTTTCCACCCTTTGATCAAATCAGTTTACCAAATCTGGTAATACAAAATTACCAAAATATTGGAAATGGCAACCATGGAATCAACACTGGACACCAGAAGTTTCAATGTCGAAAGTCTGTGTTAACTGTAACATTTTTGCAGGGGGGCAAGCCTCCTCTGCACCCCCACACCCCCTGCATAATATATATTCCAACTCTGAGATCACACATCTTCTTCTTCTTCTTTCGGGTTTTCCCGGTTAGGGGTCTCCACAGCTGATCATCTGTCCGCTCATGATTGGCAGTGGAGTTTTATGGTGTTGAGTTGCCAGCCGTGCCCAACTTTCCACAGAAGGCACACACATGCACACACTCACACCTAGGGCCTATTTTCACAGTATCCAATTCACCTACAGCATGTCTTTGGGATGTGGGAGGAAACTGGAGCACCCGGAGGAAAGCCATGCGACCACAGGGAGGACATGCAGACTCCGCACAGAAGGCACCCTAGCTGAGGATCAAACTGGAGAACCTCTTGCTGTGAGGTGCCAATGCTAACCATTGCACCACTGTGGCCACCCCAACTCCAAGATCATACTACAGTGAGGAAAAGGGTAAATTTCCTGATCCCCACTGTAGCACGATCTGTTATCAGAACATCGAATGTACACTACCATTCACTAATGTGCATTCGAACATTTCCAGAACGGCACTACGGAAACTGGAAAAGATGCATTCAACCATCCCAGTTTCACATAAGTGCCATTCCACATTTTAATAATAAACCATACTGCATACCTTGTAATTAAGCTAGGCTACCTATCTATGTGATTTATAAACTGTCCTGTTTTCTTAACTAAAATTGTAACATTTTACTTTATCTGTGATGTCTCCCCTCACACTTTTCTGATGATCCTATTTTGATGTTAAACACCTTATTTTCAGTTCCCTTCTGTTGTGCTATTCAGTAGAATTTTCAAATGTGGCACTATATTATTTGTGGTATGAGTGTGGATTTCTACGTTGAGAAGCAACCAAACAATTTACTCAATTATGATACTGAATAACTATGAGCTCAAAATACAAAAAAAAAAAAAAAAAGAAATTGTGATACCTTTTGTGTTGACTACATCTGGTCACTCCACTTTCTGCGTTATATTCTCTATTATCAAACTTGAAACATATCAACACATCTAAATATTTTGTGTGTTACTGTCTACCTGGTGTGATAGCTATGTTTCAATAAGTAAGCATGATGATTAATAGGTTAGCAAAGCTTCTTATCTGCTATATTACAATTTTCCATTGCTTCTGTAAAACTTTAACTAGAGTAACAAACCATTTAGACAGTTGTGAGTCAATATGCCCTCATAAAAATTTCTAGAACAAATGAAGAACTGAAATTTTTGAACTCATCTAACGTTGGATCCCTACAGTGAACAGTTTAATGCTAAATACCTAATTTCCTGAAAAATACTGCTCTTTAAAAACTGCTTTTTGGTATATGTCCTTTTTTCATGTATGACTGCCACACAGCCATGTACCCCCTCAGCTTTCAAAGAGTGTTGGCTCGGTGTCATTTCACCAACAGCCCATTTGCTCAAAAAGTGAGTTAATCAAATGCACAGTGACCTTTCCACTTTCTGTAATGAGTACTTTTTTGTGGGGCACATACACCCCCTTCAAGACCCTATATAATCAGCTCTGAGATATTATACTTCAAGGGAAAATGCCAAACCCTAAAAGAGCACTCTCATTCAATGCGAGCATGGCTCCCTTTTGTAGCTGTCCTTCTTAGTATGTTTTATAATGTGCATTTGTAAGAGCTCTAAAACAGAGGTCTGTTTTGAATTTTATTACACAACATATAACAGGAATACCTTTGTTTCAGTAACCATCATGTAACTATCATTATTAGGGCATATTTGCCAAATTCTAGAGATGTTCAATAAGTTATGACTTCCTTTTTACTTGGTCACAACATTTTTCTTTAAAAGTAAAATATAGCTGACATTTTTTTCTTTCTTTTTGTTACTGTTTGTTTACAGGTTATACAAGAAAATGTTTACAAATAAATATTCATTTTTTAAGTAAGAAAATGAGATTCACTATCTTTCCACCCCAAGCCAGGAATGTCTAGACAACAAAATGAGTATATTAGAGACTTAATACAATCTTGTCAGAAGTTATGTTGTCTTTGCCCCGTGCTTCACATCTAATCCATTTATGCATTCAGACTTTATAATACAGTATCACATTTTATTGTAACAATTCAGTTGTATGAATATGCCATACACCACTGCATTTATGAGGACTGACCAAGCTCGTGTGCAATAATAAACTTTCAATAAAACAGCACTGAAAACGGGTATCTTTGCACAACTGTCCTTTTCCACATGAAATACTTCAAGTACTAACATAACTTTCTGCCGAAAATGTCCAGCTTTCATTTTAATGGAAAAGTGAATGGATCTTTCAGGATCTTTGTTTCACTGTACTGGAAAGCTAAATGTAAGCTGCTTTTTGGCAGATCAGATCATCTGTCATTTTTTTACCTCAAATGATATTTATAGGTCTTGTCATATCATTTAAAATGCACTGTTGTTTTGATCACAATAGCTATCATAATCTGGATTTTTGGCAAACTATATCATAATCACTTACTGTGATTCAGAATAAGCTGATTATAAATGCATAAGGTATGCCAGTAATATGAATTAAAATTAGCTGAGCTGGGTTTGTTGTATTCTTTTCTGTCAACCACAAAGTATACATGCAGTTTTGTTGAGTAGGATTTATGATGTAAATATAAAAGCTTCTCCTGGGTTTGGAACTATCTCAGCAGAGTAGATGCATTCAGAGACATATGTACAGAGTCAGCTGCCTAAGAATCCATGTTTTAAAAAACTCAAATATCACCACTATCAGCTGAGTCTACCAAGTCAAAATGTCAGCAATCTCAAGTTTTCAAGTAGACATTTTTAGTTTAAATAAGTTGCTCTACGTCTATAGGAAGATTACAGAAATTAAGGTGCTTCCCTGAATGGTCACATAAGACTGGAAATGAAAATTACTGTGAACTATAATATTCTGATCATGTGCTACATTTAAACAAATATAAAAATATAGAGTTGAGATGCTGGTATACAACTTTAGGTTACATATATTTAGACTTATTTTTCTCAAGGGAAACAAAGAAAAAGAATTTCATAACTTTTATGATTTTTTTCATAGAAGTATAACAAACTTAGTCAACATGAGTGCATCTCCAAAAAAACTTAAATTTATTAAAACACAATATAATAATGTTGCAAAATGCTTTCTTGATAACCAGTAAAATCATATTTTTCCTTAAGCTTCTTAATAGAAAAGTCACAGCACTGGAAAACTTGAGCTATACAGAAATTCAGGAATTGCCTTTATATTTTAGTTCTTGCAGATTATTTATAGGTAATCTCTGCATGGTCTGAAAAACAATGGCTCAGATTCGGAAAGGATTACAGTCAGCAGGAAGCTTTAACAAAAATCTTCCAGTAAAGGTACATTGCTGTATTCCACTTGTGGAAGCCTCAGCATGGAAGGTGGTTCAGCTGGCAGAGCCTCATGGCAATCAAACAATCCAGAGGAGCAGATTAGGCTAACCATGTGATCTCCCCTGGAAATACCAGTGGCTTATGTTTTACGTAGCCAAGTCATTCACAGAATCACTCACCTATGTATATTTACACAGTTAGAGGAAAAAGTTAACAACTTCAAAAATTTGTAGTCACCCATTTGCTAAATGGAAGGAGTCATGATTTGGATACATTTGATTTATTTGGAAGGCATACATATATCCTCCATTGTTTCTTTGTGAAATGCTTATCCAGTCGGTCTTCCTAATCCTTTCTTACTTCCTGGCTGTTTCATATAGTTATCATGCAATATTTTGTATGGTCTACTAATTATTCCCTTTTTAGTAGCAGATTCTGTACTTGATTCTACTAAAAACTGTACCAGTGCTGGCCTTTCACTTAGGATCCCCCTATTTCTTTCTTTTTGCCTATACTCTGGTATCAATCCTTGATAGTTAAGGGAATCTCTATCCTGCAGTCCAAATAAATTATTGGCAGCTTCCCATTCTATTACCTTTCCCTCTCTAATGATTTGCTCTCAGTACCTTGGTTTGTTTGCCAGTTTTCTCCAATAAATTCCAGCCCCCTCTTGCCTCTTGTCTGTATCCCAAATTGCAGCCATCCCTATCAGCAGAATCCCCTTTCACCATTCCTGCGTTCACTTGGTTCCTAGAATACTTTCTGCTACTTTAAAAATATAATACTCTGTATGGTTATTGTTATTCTCCTTAAGGATCTGGCATCCAAAATCCCAGTCTCGCCTTATTTCTTGAGCTTCCCTCCATTTCATCATCAACCCTTTCCACTTTGAATTATGGGCTTTTGCTTGTGGTACGTATAGGAGCCTAAACTGTGTAGCCCTGAAATACCCCTTCAAATCAAGTAATCTCAAACCTCCTTGTACAAATGGAAGAATCAACTTATCCCTCTTGACTCTTGCCATCTTCTTCCCAGATAAAATCCTTCATCTCTTTATTAATTGTTTTCCGCAACTTCTCCTCTGGTTGATAAAAATATGCCGGACCTGTCTGTAAAACTCAAAGGACTAAACACATTTAACTGCATGTATCTTGCTATCCATAGCCATATAACAGAGCTTCCAGCTTTTCAGTTTTTGCATTTTTTTAGTCTCTTCCAACATATCCTTAGTGTCGACACCAGAATCCTTTTTTAATCCATCCTCCTAAGTACTTAATTTTATCAAAGTAATTACATAATGTAATACTTGCATCAAATTTAGGAACTAGCACTACTGGACTTCTCTGTTCACTTTGTGACGCTTCTAGTTTGAGTATGTTTTGAACTTCTTTTCTAACAAATTGTTTATATGACATCAGTCTGACCTTCATTCTAGATGCAGATTCTGTGTTATGTTCTATGCACATGAAATGTTTGGATAATAAATGTATCGTACCTTGAATTTAATATCATGTACAATGTCACTGCAGAAGAAATAACCTGTTTTATTATTGTATAGTATCATTATAGAACAAGAACCTCTTTGTATCTAAATATCATAAGAACCATACTTATACTGTACCTTTGCAAATAATTTGTTTTTTCACAAGTATCTTAAATATATTGGTTAGAGCTTTTTCTCATCACCACTGCTGAAAATAGATTTTTCCCAGCTCGACTTTCTGGATCAACAAGGACAAATATATAAATATTTGTGAGTCTCTGGTACTCAGTAAGGCCTTCTATCTAACCTTATTTCCAAATGTAAACTCTTTGTTATGTTCCAACAGTTTAGATCTCTTTGGACATTTCTGAAAATGCTCCTTTATTTCTTAAAGAAATTCTCTTACTCCCTGCTTTTATACTCCTGACAGAGAGTCATTTAAATGCACTTGAAGTAGATATTCTCCTGTCTCACCTTTATGAATGTTTGTCTTGCAAGCTCACCACTGCACATCCTACTTCCTTCCTTCATTTTAATATATTGTGTTGGATTTGTTCTACCTTTGTCTTTCCTGGCTAACTTTGCAGTTCATTGCATTTACTATTTCAATCACCTCAAATGGATCTTGTCACTGAGCAAAAAAATTGTTCTCCATCACAGGCACTAATATTAATACCTGACCTCCTCGGTTAAATTCTCAAAATCTGACATTTTTATTGTAAGATCATTGCTGCATCAACTTGACTTTCTCCATACATTCCTTTGCTGTGGGCATTGGCAGCTTAAGTGTCTCCTGCAAACGAAAGTAATGTTACATCACATTTAGATGTCATTGTCACTTCTTCCATTGTTCCCTTAGCAATGTCATGCTGTCCTTGCTGCCATACAGAATTTCAAACGGGATACACTAATTTGAAGCTTAGAGTACTTTTTGGACAGCGAGCAGTTAAGTAGGATAACACACAGTGTCGATTTTTATCATCTGCATCAACATCTTTCCCTAGCATGAATTTCAGTGTTTTATTGACCCTCTGTACTACATCAGTCTGAGGATGATAGACTGATATATTCAACCATTCATCTTCAAAGAACTTGCATAACTGATGCAAAATCCTCAACATAAAGGGAGTTTCTTGGTCAATATAAATCTCTACAGGGATGCTAGTTCTCTTACAATAGTCTTAGCATTAGCTTTATCTTTACACAATGTGACTGCACCTGGACAATTTTGTAGCACAGTCCATTGATTCTAGCATGTACTGATACTCGTTATTAGATTTTACTAGTGGTCCTACTAAGGTCCACATTGATACATTCAAAGAGCACCTTTGACAGGCAGTAGAATCAATGGACTTTTACATACAGAATGGGGAATAGCTTTCTTATATTGTAGACGAGAAGCACGGGAATTTTCTGTTTCTTTCATTATGCCAATTAATGCCTTAAAGTTGTTAATACCCAAGGGTCTGAAAGGATTCATCTCTTATGGGAACATTCTGATTACTCTCATCTCCTTCAGTCTTGGATGCATTTTCTCTCTTGCCTACTTAAAGTATAATTTTCCTACTGTATATATTTTTAAAGTTTATGTGGTTTACTTGCAAGCCCATTACATCAGGATTATTTTCTTCATTAGCTTGTATTGGGGTGGAAGCTATTCTCCCAAAAAATTGCATTTCAGTTTCTTCTATGTCTTCCTCTACAAATGCTAATTTCAGACAAAAAAAAAAGTCTGCTTTACTCTCCCTCTCCTAGCTGTACAATCTTCTCGAGCACTCTTCTTTTTTGTTTTCCCTCTGTCTTAGAGTAAGTGGACACTACCTTGTCAGTTTCTTTTCTTCGTGTTGCCCTCTGTCTACAAGCATTATTCTGCAATTTTATTTCTATCCTGACTCAGTTATACTTTGTTCTTGGAGTCTACCTTTACTTGAGTTTTCTTCTTTACACTAACTGAAATGTATCAAACAAAAAGTGCTAATGGAGACATCTCAATTGTAGCAATAAGCCTTCTTCAGAATAACTATCCCAAATAGAAATTGTCATTAAATAATCATTAAAATAAATAACATGATTCCTATGTTACAATTAAAATCCAAACTAAAGAAAACAACAAAAAGCTCATTAAGCCACAAATAAAGGCTAATAAGCATTAACCAAAATGTATTCAGAACTCTGCGTTGTTCTATCTGTTCCACTTTCAATACTCGTTTAATTCTGGGGGTCTTCACTTAAGAACTCTTCTTCATCAATGTTTGCCTAATTTCTTTATTTCATTTCTGGCAAGTCCACATGCAGACTTCTGTTTTGCATTAGTTCTTACGTCACAGTTTTCTGTCAGTTCACCTTCATTCACCCTACTGATATGTTTTAGAGTTTTCTGTTTATGCTGCTGTAACATTAGGACAGCTTTGTGATAACAGATATGATCTTGTTTTACTCACTACAGCAAAATTCTACCTCCTTTTATAGTTTCTATGCCAAATCCCTTTTCTGAGTTTGGATTCTGGAAATCTTTGTAAATTAGGTCGGCTGGTGTTCATGAGTACAACCACATTTCAGGAAATGTAGTGGATCCTTCTATTATCCCTTCTCTGCCATGGTATATTCCTGTACTGTGCAAAAATATTTGGTAACCATGCATTATTTGTTGGAAAAATGGCAGATCTGCAGGTGGTAGGACTGTTAAAAGAACAGAAACCGAATACTTCTTTCTTGTATACCAGAATACTGTTCATGTTACCACTAATCAGACTCCAGACATGTTGTTCATTGGATGTCGTCTTAGTTCAGGAGTGGACCTGCTGTTTCCAAACCTTCAGCAGAATGTCCAAGAGTGCCAAATCAATGAATACCAACAGGAAATGCAAGGGCTATGCAAAACCCTCCTGCTAGACAGACTGTCATTATCAAGAGTTAAAGGAGAAATTATAAATGAGTTTCTGCTAGAGTCAAAGAGCACTTTGGACCGATGGCATAAAAACATGAATTGTCTCCAGGATTCATTTGATGATTCCACATTGATCAAATGGGGAAAAGCTGGAGGGAGAAGAGCTGAGAATCAACCCATTTTGCCTGTTATTTTTCCATTTCTTTAGCTAAAGCCACCATTGTTACTGATAAAAACCTGTCTGAGGGCATCACCCCTTTTCTTTTCCACTGAGTCTATTGTGATGGCAATAAATCTGCTACCAGGTGAGTACAGGCATTATTCAGCATGCAACTGAAAGCCTCCATAGACAATGAGACTATTATGCATGCCTTCAATTTTTATTTCCCATTTGCAAACTTACACCGTTAGTTTCAGCATGCATCAGAGGAATCCATAAGTTTGAACTTAGGAAGAGGATTAATGGACAAGTTTTAATGACAAGGATGCCATTTCTGGAGAATGAATGCATGATAAAGGAAAGGATATGTCTCATCATTACATGTCAGGTCTTGTTTAAATGTGACTTGGAATAGAAATGGAGAAAGACTGCACATATAAAAGATGGAATCGTGAACTGGACACACAGCATATAGAAAGAAAACAAACCAGGAAAAGTATGGAATAAGAGAGTATTGAGGGTCATGGAGGAAAGAAAATAAAGGTAAATTAATGGACAGGTTGAGTAAGGGTGACCCAGATATGTTATACAAGCCTAATGGAGACAGGGGCAGAGTGAATAAAGATTTGAGGAACAAAAGACATAACTTTGAATCTCATCATGGTAATGGTGGGGTTTACTATCAAAATTCAGAATGGCAGTTCTTTTATTCATACTGCAGAACTGAAAAGTCAAAAATGTGCTCACCGTTTTGACTAAATGTCAGAAATGAAACCACAATGTTCCAATTCAAAACTCCGAAGTTTCAAAATCGAAAGTCTGTGTTAGCATTTACGTTTTGGAGGTGTCAAGCCCTCCTGCACACCCCACACCCCCTGCAAATTATATATACCAACTCCGAGATCACATTTCAGTGAGGAAAAGGGTAAATTCCCTGATCTTTACTGTACCGTGATCTCCATTCACAATGCGAAACTCATACTAGCGAATCATGCTTTACATTTGTTATCATGGATTTGTTGCAGTCAGGTTTGGCATTGTGCATCTTTGAAACTGTACTTTCCATCACCTGATGTTCAACAAAGTGCATTTCAAGCTTTTGATAGTAAACCTAATGGTGTGGACATTTGCCAGATTAACTGCAACACTAAGAATGAGGAATAGAAATACAGTGGAAGAGGTATGGAGAATATTGAAGAATTTTGCAGGTATCAAAAATGAAAGAACTGGTATACCACATGTAGATGTATTACGGAAAAAGCACATCTTCTAGTTGCAGGTTAGCAAGCAAATGAAGAGTAAAAGTTGTGATTCAGCTAAAATGAGATTAAATGGGTGAACGTTTAGATGGCATGCAAGGACTTATGCTTGTGAACACAGGACTGGGACCAATGGTGCTATTTCACAAGCTGGAGATTCAATACTGCAGTTTCTAAAACAGTAAAAAATGTAAATGTGATCTAGACCAAAAAGGTAAAGTGTGAAACTCTGTTACATAAAAGTGTTTCTGAGAGGGAGACAAATCGCACTACACCCCTGTTGTGAAGGTCTCTGCTCATCAATTCCATTACTTACACACAATAACTAAGACTGAGGGTAGTAGTTTTTCCCCCTCTGTTCTTCATACCCCTTATACAACCAACTACATGGCCGCTATAATAAAATGAATTATCTTAACAATCACTTGCATAGTTTTACATTCTGCCATAGCTAGCCATTAACAAACTGCCCTGTCCTGTCAAAAATTAGTCATGATTTTTGGATAATAATTTTATTTATGTTATATTAATTCAAAAATGAAAATAAAATCATTAGTATCAGGTTATCCTTATTCATTTTTCTCTTTTATGCAAAACACTGTTCTCAGTTTACCCCAGTTAGTATTTCCATTTTTGCCAAAACACTTAAAGATTAGAAGCTGTATTTATGGAATAGCTTTACTATTACTAATCTTCTTTTCCACAATCTCAGACCTATCCACTAATACAGAAATAATACAAAAGAGCAGTTATTGCTCACCACATAGCTACTATGTTAGGATGTAATTGTTAACATGACATTTGAAAAAGCTCATCCAAAGTTTAAATGTAGAATGTGCATTTAAAGAGGTCACAGTATTTCACTGTTTCTCCTAACATGCACAGTACAGTATGTGGTAAAATTCTATGCATGTCCAATGTTGTCTTATAAGAAGTTTTAGCATACATATATGCTGTTAAGAACTCATTTAAATATCTTTATTCCAACAACGTTAGCATTACTTCTAGTTTTAATCCAGCCCAGCTAGAGCAAACCAAATATGAATCATATACTTTTCTCTCAAACTCACATCTTAAACTCCATGCAATGTACCTTAAGGAAATAGGGAATGCACTTTTAAACTCAAGCTAAATCTCCAGGATCCAAAACAATTAAGCCTTAGCAAAACATATCATAAACTGAGATAACATCAAGCTAAGTCTGCATGATTCTAAACCATTTGAATTTCAGCTAATACTTTTGGTAGTAGCAGATTCCTTTCTCAGTGCACTCAAGTTAAGAAAATATAGCATCCTCCTATTTGTCATTGTGTCTGCCTCTGTTACTGGATTATCTGCTTTACGACAATGTGCAGATAAAAGATATAAAAATATAGTACAATCATACTTCTCATGCTCAAGGATTCTAGACAAATCTAAAAGTAAACTGATACATGGTATCAAAACCAGGGACAGTTTTATACACTGCTCTAATTCACTTAAAATGTTACTAGAGCAACAGGTTTTGTTCAACATGAATTTTAGCAACTATAAGAAGTATTCATATCTAATGCCTACCATTATTGCTGACCGAATCCTTAGAGATTTAACAAAAAATAAAAAAAAAATGGACAGGATGTTCTTCAAATCAATAACAGTTAAAAGGTATAAGTAAAACTGAACCTGGGTACATAATTTAAATAATAAGCTCAAAAAACAGTTAAATACCAATGATGAAGCTCAAGCAATGTCATTAAATGCAAACTAGTGTTTTATCAAACACCACATTTAAGTCCACTTAGGTACTATTTTTTAATAATTCATTTTGTTAAGTAGATTACTCAATCTAAACCATTGACATTTATGAAGGAGACCTAGTGAGATCTGCACAAGACAAATAATTTATTTTAATACACTAGTTAGTCAGCATCTTTTGTATGTAGAAAAATACAGAGGAAATGGAGAAAGTATGTAAAAAAATGCAGAGGAAATGGAAAAAAAAACAAGAGAGACATGTGAAGAACATTCACACTTAAAGTCAGGTACCATAGCTATAAAAATGCAGGTCTCAAGGGTAAAGGACAGCTGTATTATCACTGATCCAGCCATGCAAATCATTTGATTTGCCATTCGCATGCAGTTGGAGATCTAGTTGTGTTGTTAGAAATAAAGTCATGATCATTAATTTGACTTGTTCATGATAATTAATTTGATTCGTTAATTGCCAAACTCGCACAAGCCTTATTAGCACTGCTAATACCACGCCTAGCAGCTGCTGCAGTACGTATGTATCAACAGAATAGTTTGTGCGCTATCTACAACCTGAAGTGGGTTATAAAATGTTAGCAATCATTAAATGCACCAACAATTACAGAATGTTCAAAAAACTGAGGAGTACCCTAATATGAGAATAAAGTTCCATGGTCAAAAAATGAGGGGAATTTTTAAAGATTAACTATGGAGACAGAACACTAAATCAGCATAACACCTCTATAATGCCTAGCAGAGGGCTTTCATTACATTTTTGTTAGTAATTTGACCTTAATCAGCATGTTTGGGGATTCTTAATTGAAAGGATAAAGGTCTTGAGGAAATCTCAATACCTATTAGTCCAGAGGGTATTGTTTTTTCAGTGGCAGTAACACCAGCACAGTATGCTGTAGATCATAGGTTCAAAGCCCAAAGAAGAGCTGATATTCTGATGTCACTACTGTGATTCTGACAGCACATAGGCAGAAGGCCTTCTTTGTATTTGTGTGTATATGTGATTTGACCTATTCTTATAGGAGTGTTTATTTGGCTAAATTATGTGACAATCTTCTCACCTAATCAGACCTCTCAACCAGTCGGGAATAAATTTCAACAGATTCAGGGACAAGTCAAGAAAAAAATCAGAGACACTTTTAATATATTAATGCTATTAACTTGAAACATTGACAGAATCAGAGCATATGAATTAATACACATTTTCTGAAGTAAAAGAAGTCTATAACTTTTAATTATTGTCATTATCCATTAAGTGTAATTCATTACCTTTCTGCCAAAAGTCACTCGTTTTAGGAGGGATTAAGAGGGACAGAGCTAACATTTGAGTCAAAATCAAGGACGTTCCTGAAATTCAGGGACAGATGAGAGGTATGCACCTAATTATTTCATTCTTGTGCAGAACAAATCTGAGATGTTTTCATTCTGGTTAGCTGAGTTGTCTTTGATTCCTATTTTAGAGAAGTGCCATGCTGTAAGATGCCACAATGTCTTGAAGTGTCATGATGCCAAACTTTTTGCCAGAGTGACAACTCTTCCACATGGAAATATCTTTATCCTTAAATGTTTGATGAACACATGAGAACCATTGATGGTTGTCTTACATATTTGGACTTTTTAACCCTTTCCTTAATTTATGCTGAGAAAATTCATACGCGTGTTTGACTGGAGTGAGAAGTTGCAAAATACAGAACCAAGAGACTTTTAACACACACTCACACAGACACACACACACACATACATATATATATATATATATATATATATATGGGTTCCCTACGGTAGATCGACAATCACATCTCCGATGTCAGAAGACTGACAGAATAGATAACCGACAACTTGTAATCCCGACAGCGAAAACACCGACATGGGAAATGTGTGAGTGCGACTCTCTAAGTGTGCGATAGTGAGGGATTTAGGGTTAGGCTGCAGGTAAGGTGAGTGTGCGATAGTGAGGGACTTAGGGTTAGGGTGCGGGTAAGGTAAGTGTGCGACAGTGATGGATTTAGGGTTAGGGTGCGGATAAGGTGTGTGTGCGATAATGAGGGACTTCGGGTTAGGGTGCGTGTAAGGTAAGTGTGCGATAGTGAGGGACTTAGGGTTAGGGTGTGGGTAAGGTAAGTGTGCGATAGTGAGGGACTTGAGGGTTAGGGGCAGATTAAGTGAGTTAGGGTTAGTGTGTGGGTAAGGTAAGTGTGCGATAGTGACTGACCTTAGGGTTAGGGTTTGGGTTAAGTTTAGTGCATAGATAGTTGTGTGTAAGGTGTAGTGTAGGTTTTTAGGTTGTTGGTGTGCTTGTGTTGTGTGAGTGTTGTGTGGAACAGCGAAGGTTTTGTTTTGTTAACTGTCGGGATTGTGGTTTGTCGGGCATGTGAACTTTCGTGTTTTTGCGGTTTCATTCTTGTGGTGTCGGTGTTGTGGTTGTCGGTGTTGTGTCATGTCGACTTAGTGTAGTAGACCCATATATATATATATATATATATATATATATATGTGTGTGTGTGTGTGTGTGTGTGTGTGTGTGTGTGTGTGTATTTATATCTATGGGTCCACTATGTAATCTCGAAATACTGAATTCCAGAATTTCAGTATTTTGAAATTACATAGCTGAAAACTCAAAGTTCCAAAACTGGCAGAAGCGTGAAATTCAAAATCCCAAAGCATGGAGATCTCGAAGTTAGAATATATAAGTAGGGGGATGTGGGTGGTGCAACCCCCCAAATGGGGGGGTGCAGGGGACTTGCTCCCCTGCTTATCTGCAGTGTAGAATCATTTATTTGATTGTGGGAGGGAGTTGTGTGTATGTTTGTGTGTGTGGTCTATGTGTAGCGTAACTTCGAGATTTTGAATTTTGCGGTTATGCGGTTTTGGCAAAGTGTGTTGTGTTTGGTTTTTGGCTATGTAATTACAAAATACTGAAATTCGGGATTTCAGTATTTCAAGATTACATAGTGGACTCATATATATATATATATATATATATATATATATATATATATATATATGTGTGTGTGTGTGTGTGTGTGTGTGTAGACATATATATATATATATATATATATATATATATATATATATATATATATATATATATAAACATATACATACATGTATATATCTATATATACACATACATAGATATACTGGAAATGCTGTGGAAACTCTATGGGTGAAAACCCACATGGCCAAAGCGTCAGATACTTATGCAACAAGAAAATCAAAATCAGGTTTCTTGCTGCTCCCTCCCCTTCAATACAAAAAAAATCACTTCAGCGCTGGACCATCAGTGGTACTTGAGTGTCAACACTGATCTGAATATCACTCCATCCAGAACCCTGGAGCCATGATGGGGTCCTGACTGATCCTGTGACACCTTGGTTTGCATCATAATGGAAAGGACTCTGGTAAAAAAGATCAAAATAAAAATGATAGATGATGTGAGGCACTGCAGCTCTTTGTGTGTAAGGGGTTCTTTTAACTGAGGATTCTGCCAGAGCTTTTGGTTTCAGCAAGAAAGTCAGTTTCAGCTTTAATGCTCATTGAGTACCTGTAGCTGCAACTGATGTGTGTCGTGAGCATTTTGCCTGTGACCTTTCCACAGTTTTCCATATGTACACAGTTTAAAGATCAGTGAAATTAACTGCTGGAGGTCTTTATTTAAAGTGACAACATATACCAGAGGATTAATTTACATATTGCTACTCCCCCTTTTATAACTGCCTTATATTCTACATTATTTTTTATGATTTGTTTCATTTGCTAAACATACCTGAAAGGTAAATTCTGCAAACTCCTTAAAACTGTTATTTAGTGTGAGCTTGGCAAACTGCTAAACAAGGATATTTTAGAATAAAACCCCCTAACCCATTATTTAAATAAAACGGGGAAAATATAATTTTAACAATAGGAAATACTTAATGTTAGACTCAATTCTTGTTTGGGGTACTTTCCATGCCCTCTCTGTGTTCATGTGGAGTTTTGCTAGGTACTCTGATTTCCTTCCACATACCAAAGACAAGGGGTAGGTAGACTGGCAACTCTAAATTATCTGTAGATGCATGTGCAGTGTGGCTATGATGTTAGTGAAAATTCTGGCAATTGACATCCATTCCTTATTTGCCTAATAAACAGAATAGTGGTGATGGTTAATGAAGTCATTACAGGAAACAGATGTGACCCAGCATCATTGGAAGGAAACAATGTGAATTCAATGGATTCACAAGAGTGGAGATTTTACAGATCAGTTCTTTCATGATCTGTGAATTTTTTTTTTTGCTTCCTCTTTTAGTGTCATTGCATTAGTTTCACGAAGACTGGGATGTAAAAACTATCTTAATAAAAAGTGAAAGGCAATAATTGTTGTTTGAGCTTTTAAGCTGATAGAGTATGTTTTTATTTTCAAAATATTTTTCCATAAGACAGACACCCAAGCAAAGATCTGCACAACAGAAAAATAGTCAGCTTCCCTTCAGGCAAATAGTATAGCCTCCAAGGTGTCCTCAGCAAACTTCATTTTGTGAATTCTTACAGAAAAAGAGTTCAGTGATGTACACAGATGGAGGGCTTTTTATAGGAGACCCATTTAGGGACAACTTTTTGAGCACTTTTTTAATAAAGTCAAATTGGGTTGGGTCTAGAGTTTGAAGGACACATGTCCTTGTTGATAAGATCCAAGATGATTCTTTCTATGGCCTTGCCGATGAAACTGGCTAAGACTTATGGGTCTATAGTTGTCATGGTCTATTGATGGCCCCCCTTCATAGCTGGTCATAGGCCAGCTAGACAGCCGCCTAGGGCGTGGCTTTAGTAGGGGCACTTTTCCAGTATTTATTTGGTGTAGGTAGACCAGGATGTGGGGCACTGGGTGGTGTGGTGGGGGGGTGCCGTGGTGCCCTTTTGCCTAGGGCACCAGTTGACCTAAGGCCACTCCTGCCCCCCTTTGTGCTAGGGGATTACTGTTGCTGTTCTCCACTCCACTGGAATAAAGCCAGTAATCAGGCTGATGTTAAAGAAAGTGCCAAGTGGGTTTGCTAGGCCCTGATTTAGCTTGCTTAATAAGCATCCAGGGATGTTAGCTCGTCCTGCTGAATTTTTGGCCTTGGAGAGTGCAAGATAAGTCCTGATCTCTAGAGATACTAGGCAGAGGACTGGTGTCAGTTATGCTTTGGAGTATGGCTGGTGGGGCAGGGAGGTAGAGTTTGAACCAAACCTGTTAGCTAGCAGCTTGTCGATTTCCTCCAGTGCAGCATGAGTGGTACCATCTATTACCAGTTCTTCACAAAGCTGAGCATTCCCTTTTAGGTTTTGGATGTAATTAAAGAATGCCTTAAGATTATTTTAGTTTCATACTTGGCTTTAGAGGATTTCACAGAATTTCTGATTTGCTTGTTCATGCTGAGGAGGGTATTCTTCCTCTGCTGGATCGGTTCCCTCTTATTCATAGACATCAGTTTATTCCTATTATTATATAACTTGTTTATATTTGAGGTTCACATGTTGGCTTGTTTTTTTGGGAGGACCCAGTTTTAATCTGGTCAGGTACAGCCGAGTCTATATAGCTGCTTAAGTGTTTGTACAGGACATCTGAGTACAGCTCTGCATAGGAGTTATTATTGTCTGTGATCGTGGGGGGTATAAAACTTTTTATACCATTGCTTAGTAGTCTGAAGTTAGCTTGGGAAAAGTTCTTCAATTCTTTTTTATTTTTACAGGGGTGTCAGATCTGGTAATTAATTTGAATAAGGCAGTTTTATGGTCCAATCTTACCAGGGAAGGCATCATACAGGGGGGAGTGCAGCGACTCCCCATGTTGGTGACTACTATATTTAGGATATTTAAGTCAGTTGTGGGGTGTAGACTATCTGTTCCAGTACATTTGAATTAACAAAGTCCAGGAACCTCTGGGTGAGCACGTTTGCACTCGTATATGTCACCAAGTTGATGGAAGGATAGTTGGAATCACCCATGACTAAGGTGCCGGGGTGTATGGAGAGTGATTCCTCTAAGTCCAGGTAGGCGGTGTGCTTTTCATGGTTCATGGCGGGGGACCTATAGCTAGCAATGATGTGGTAGGGTATTTTGCCTAGAGTTAATTGGACATGGAGTAGTTTGAGTGAGTCATACTGTTTGACCAGTCTCGAGATGCATTAAATGTGGATGGATACCCCTCCACCTTTGGTTCTTTCATGCTCAGTTTGAGGTCTGAACGTGTGGAAGGCAATATAGCTTTGCACAGCTGGGGTGCTCTCCATGGCCTTGAACCATTTCTCACTGATTGCACAGATGTCAGCATCTTCCAAGGTGAGAAGTGCTGCCAGGGAGTGCAGCTTCATGTCTAGACTTCTAGCATTAAGCAGAACAACTTTTAATTTGCCTTGGGTGGATTTTGTTAAGTTGGAAATATTGTTTTGACATTGTTTAAAAAAAGCACTATGGGGAGGCAAGTGCCTTTGCCAGTATCTAGGTATCTGGGTGTAGACTATCTCTGGCAAAGCAGCATGGCATGTCAGCCATGTCATTCCAGGCTGACAGACATTGGATCACCCTGGACTGACACCAGAAGCTAAGACAATTGTTGAAGTCAATCATTCTTTTGTTTATACTGTGGCATAGTCCTAGGAGAAGGTAGAATGCTGCTTAGGGCCAGGGTCATACCTGTCCGAGACACACAATCTGAGAGTTCAGTCATGTCTCTCTTCATATAATCCAGAGAGGTACATCTTAGGTCATTCACCCCAACATGAACTATGACCGAGTCATAACAGTACTTGTTGTTGAATGACTTGACTGCATGCATGATCTGACAGATCCTGGCACCTGACAGCCAGCTGACCATGACCTTCTCCTTGTCCAATCTGGTGAGGGAAACATTTGTGTGTCTCACTATGGAGTCACCTATGATCAGGCCATTTGGTTTAAAGGTGTTATGCCTTAGATGCTTATTGGCTGAGACACATTTTTATGTGTTATTATGTGTACTGGATTCTATTTGTGTTACATGTGTGCAGTTTTACTTTTGGGATGTCTCTGAACTTTTGGTAGACTTGTAGTGAGTACCTCTGTATTTATAGGTCTATGTGTCATGTTTTTAATTTGTGTTAGAGGTGAAGTGTGTTTACTGACAACCTGTTTGGTATCCACTTTATTGTTACATGAAAGAAGTGATTCCTATTTCATAGTGTGTGTGCATCTCTGACATAGGATATTCATTTGCTGTAGGAGTAAATTGTCAGTATACATGAGGCAGTTACGACATTGCCTCAGTATTCCTTTGTCAACCAGGCCGGCTGGAGAAATGCTGGAAAACTGTCCATTATAGCAGGTTTTTACCATATGAGCTATTAAGGAAAGGAGTGGGCTAGATAGACCAGTTTTTGTGGAAGGTCTATCAAGCTATTAGGGAAAGAAGAATACTAGATTGACAAGTTTTTGTGCTAGGACTATCAAGGGTTGTTAAATTGAGGGTTGTGGATGATAGGTGTGGCAATGCTACCCACTGAGAAGTTTAGTTGCTTTTAGTGCAACAGACAAGTTTGTGAGGGTTCCACTGACAGCTATCTAGGCGAAAATTGTGTTTCAAGGTGTTTGTGTCTATCCAGGGTACTGCTAACCCCCACTGCATGATAAGCAGTGATGCACAAAGGCAAGGTTTAAATGCAGGTGAACTGAAACAGTTTTAAGCTAATCTACCATTAGGAAAGTACACAATGAACGTTCCTCCAGCAATCCCCAGCTCACACAAGGCTGCAGCTACATTCCTTTGCCACAAGGGTGTAGGGGAGCTTTTTTAATGAAAGATGGTTGATTTAGTGCTCGAGTGTAACAAAAACAAGCTAGATTCAGCAGGTCTGAATGTAGACTATGCTATCTAGGCTGAAAATACATTTGAACACAAGTGCAGAAAATATGCAGTCACAACAGTAAAAAAAAGCAAAATAAGTGTAGGGATCAGATACAATGCAATTTAAAAAGTGCAATACAGACACAAAACATGCTTACTTTCTTGAAGCAGAAATCTCAGTGTTTCCACAAACTAAACAGACCAGGCAACCCCCAGTGCGCTAGATGTAAAATCCACTGACCTCTTGATATAAAAACAAGTGCCTGCTAGAGTGTAGGAATACACTACGTTATCCAACAGCTAGCTAGAAAATTAATTCAGATCAAGTAAATTAGTAGAATAAACAATGAGAGAGAAATGCACTTTTTCAATACAAGCACTCGGAAAGACAATTCAATATTATCAACAGTAGTGTAGAAAGGGAAGAGCTTATTAAGCTAAATTTACAGTAGGGATGGGCAGCTTAAATTCACCAGGTTTAAAAAGCATGCCAACAAAGGGAAGGATGGGTGTGGAAAACACAGCAAGGAATCACCAGCAGTGTTTTAGTTTATGCAAGCAAAAGACAAAAGGCAAACAATTTATTGTGTATTTAAGTACCATTCAACGGACAATTATCCAATAAAAAAAAAAAAAACACGTGAAATGTGCAGCCTAGATAATTTAAGTGCTTATCTGTCACACAGATCAAAATAATGCACAGCAGATTTCTTAAAACAAAAAAACAAAATGGAACAGCTAAAACAGAAAGCAGCTCTATCAGTCACAGACAAAAAATATAGGCTTACTTTCCTCACCTGGCAGGGAATCACCAGCGGTGCTTTAGTTTATGCAGGCTTGAAATCTTTTCAGCAAAAGTAAAACCATAAGCATAAAAACATGTCCATTGCTTGAACAGCTGACATGGTTAGCTAATGGACTGGATAGTTTATTCTTCTTGATATCATTCAAATGTTCCAGAATGCATTCCTTAAAAGGGCGATTAGTCTTATTGACATAAAAACACAAACATGTAGTAGATACTGCCAAATAAATAGTTCTATTATCAGCATAAAAATTAAAAGTAAAAAGTTTATTACTATCTGGGTGCATAAAACTAGGTGTACATAAAACAGAAATGCAGGCAGTACAATTATAACACAGAAATGTACCTTTACACTTTAGATCTACATGACATTGTTTATTATGCCTGCAACAAAATTGACATTAAAGAGACTTGTCATTCATAAATGAGAATTTGGTATTATCACCCAGAATTCTTTTAAATCATCATTCACCATAAGTATAAATCAATTTTTTTAACAATATTACAGATCTCACTAATATCACTAGAATACAGCAACATAACCCTAAAAGCATCATTCAAAGTTCCGGTTCCCCTACTCCCTGTATTAACTGATTCAGAGAAGTAATGTCCAGCACTAGTATTTTTGCCATACATAGCTTCAGAAATAGTTTATCAATTTCTTCTGCCTTATACATTGTGTGCATCATTAAAAACCTTAGAGAGAACTTCATCTTCATCGTTCAGTCTAGCACTCCTAATAAACTGACCTTTCAAAACGTTCCTATGGACATGAGGAGTATACTTACTAGATCTATGAAGTATGGCATTCTTCTTGCATGATTTCTTATACAAAGTTGTATTAACTGAGCCATCATTACTCTTATAAACCAAAACATCCAAAAATCAATCGAAGTATCAGAATATTTAGAAGTAAACTTCAAAAAAGGAGTAGTGTTATGCAAATAAGGAATAAACCTATGTAATTGCTCCACGGAGCCTGTCCATATAAAAAACATATCATCCACAAATTGTACATAATATTTAATCCAGGGAGCAAACAAGTTCCCTACCAAAACATCATTCTGCTCCCATAAAGCTAATATCATATTCACATAGCTATTGACACAAACTGTACACACTGAAATACATTTTTTTTGTAAATAAGACTTGTCATTAAATAAAAAATATTATTTTCAAAAATAAGATCAAGCAACAAAAAAAAATCAAATTGAACTTGCTGTTTGAAAAATCAGTAAAATGTGACAAGAATTGTCTAATACTGTCAACCTCTAAATCATTAGGTATGACAGTAAATACAGAATTAACATCTAATGTAACAAGCAAATAAGAATTCATACTATCAAAATCTTTTTCTTTAAATCTTTACACCATTCATACAACCCTGCACAAAATTCTTTGTGTCTTTAAAAACTGTCCTAACATTATCTAATAATGGGCATAATGCCTTCGCAACATAAATAGATAATGTCTCTGCAAGCCAAACACATCCAGAAAAGTACAGTTTTGTACCTACCATAAATGTAGATGTTCGAAGATCCACATTGCTGCAGTCCTTACTTATGGGTAGTCCGCTGTCCTCGGTCGGCCCGAATACCAAAGTATTAGGCTGACGTCGGTCATGGGCGCCTAGATCTGACATCAGAGCGTCAGGGTATAAAGGCGCATGATCGACGTCATATCCTCAGTCTTTTCTTGCCCCAGATGTCAGAAGGCCAAACCAGAAAGGCCACAGCCAAAAACAGAATACCTCCCAAAAACATGCCCAACAACAACCATCACCTAAAGCATAGCACCAAGTCAAACTACAGTGGGGAAGGAGGGAGGGTAAATTGGACTGCAGCAATGTGGATCTTCGAACATCTACATTTATGGTAGGTACAAAACTGTACTATGTTCTTCATCTCACATTGCTGCAGTCCTTACTTATGGGTAGAATCCCAAAGCAACGGGAAAGGGAGGATGGTAAAAATCATAAAGCATTAGGGGCCGCTAAAATGCCCTGTAAAATTGCAGTGGCAAATCCAGCCCTTGACTTAGAATAAAGAGGAAGGTGGAAATGTTTAGAAAAGGTATGCACTGAACTCCAAGAAGCTGCCTCCAAAATGTCTTTTGTAGCTACCCCCCTTAGAAAGGCCGTAGAAGTAGCAGTAGCCCTAGTGGAATGAGGCCTGATTCCAGCAGGAATCTCCTTACCATGATGGGAATAACAGAAAGAAATACAAAACCCAATCCATTTAGAAATAGTTTGTTTTGAAACAGGTTTACCCTGTGAACCCAAAGCAAAAGAAACAAACAATTGCTGAGACTGTCTGAACTCCTTGGTTCTGCTCAAATAAAAACGCAACTGCCTGTGAATATCCAAAGTATGTAAAGTTTCTCCCCTTTATTTTGGGGGTTTGCATAAAAAGTAGGCAAATGAATAGTTTGATTTAAGGCCACACTAGAAACCACTTTAGGCATAAAGGAAGGATTAGTACGTAAAGATACCCTATCCTTATGAAAAATCAGGAAAGGCTCCACTGCCATGAGGGCCTGTAATTCAGAAACCCTTCTTGCAGAGGTAATGGCCAACAAAAAGCAGTTTTCCATGACAAATACTTTAACTCGGCAGTAGCTGCAGGCTCAAAAGGTTGTAGAGTAAGTTTTTCCAACACAAAATTGAGATCCCAAGCAGGAGTAGGAGCTCTACGTGGGGGTCTTATATTCTTTGCCCCTCTAAGAAATTGCTTAAACCAAGGATGAGAGAATAAAGGAGGGTCACAATCATAGTGAGCAGAAATGGCTGCAGCATGAACCTTTATTGAGGAGAAAGACAAACCCTTGTCCAATAGCTCAGTAAGATATTGAAGAGCAACACTTAAATCAGGTTTGGAGACATCAAGGTCCTTTCCTTTGCTCCAAATAAAAATCTCCTCCATTTATCCGTAAACTTTCCTGGTACTAGGCCTCCTGGCCTCCAAAATAACATTCAAAACTTGTTGTGGAAGCTGAGACCTTCCAGAGTCTAAAACAGAATATGCCAGGCTGTTAGATGCAGAGACTGAATCTTGACATTGAGGAAGTGACTGTCCTCTTGTGACAAAAGGTGCGGAATCAAAGGCAGAGGCCATGGAGGTTCTCGTACTAAACTCCTCAGTAGTGGGTACCAGTGTTGTCGAGGCCAATCCGGTGCTATCAAAATCATGGTTGGCTTGTCTTGTCTGGCCTTCAAAAGTACCTTGGGAAGAAGAGGCAGAGGTGGAAAGGCATATACATGCAGATTGTTCCAACTGAATGATAGAGCGTCCACCTTCCAAGCTGTGTGATGAAACATTTTTGTGCAAAACTTTGGCAACTGGTAATTTAGTGGAGAAGCGAACAGATCTATGTCTGGAGTTCCCCATAACACTGTCAACTGTTGAAATACATGAGGATCCAATTTCCACTCGTGAGGATCCACTATTTGTCTGCTCAATACATCTGCTAAGGAGTTCTGTGCTCCTGGTAGAAACCTTGTCTGAAGATTGCGGTGTAGATTGAGAGCAGTTTCCCACAGAATCATCGCTTGCCTGCAAAGAGGGTAAGAATGGGTTCCCCCCTGCTTGTTGATGTACCGCATGACAGTAGTGTTGTCTGTTTGAATCAACACCTGCCCTGGATGAAGTAAAACTTTGAAAGCCATCAATGCAAACTGGACTGCTAACATTTCCTTCAAGTTGATATGCAAATGTTGGAGTTTGACAGGCCACGTGTTTTGCACCCATTTTCCATTGAGGTGTGCTCCCCAAGCCTTGTCCGAGGCATCTGTCGTTAGAATCTGACTTGCCTCTGGCCGGGTCACAGAGAGTCCCTTGTTTAGGTGACATTCCTGAGCCCACCACAAAAACTCCTTTTGAATGCAAGGTATTATCTGAATGACAGTGTCTAGATCTTGGCAGTGCTGTGTCCACACATTTTTGAGATACCATTGAAGCTTCCTCATATGCAATTTGGCATAGGGAAACACCAGAATACAAGATGCCATGAACCCCAAGGCTTGAAGGACTGTCCTTGCAGTCAGCCTGGACCGTAGAGACATTTGCTGGAAATAAAGAGAAAGGCTTCTTTGTTTGTCCGGGGTCAAAAAGGCCATCTGGGAAGCTGTATTCAGTCTCACACCCAGAAAGCACATGTCCTGAGAGGGTACTAGACTGGACTTTGTTTCGTTCACAGAATACCCTAGGCATCTTAACACTGCCATCACATACTGTAGATGATGAAGAAGTTTGTCCTTTTCTTGTGCAATAATCAGGCAGTCGTCCAAATAAGGATAAATCTGTATTCCTCTTAGTCTGAAAAATGCTATCACTGGAGCCAGAACCTTTGTGAACACTCTGGGTGCAGTAGATAAGCCAAAGGGCAATGCAGAGAACACAGGTACCTCCTGCAACTGGGACTGATAGGAACATGAAGGTAAGCCTCTTTGAGATCCAGAGTAACCATCCAGTGATCTTTTCCCAACAGAGGTAAAAGTTGTTGTAAAGTCAGCATCTTGAACTTTGGAATGTCCAGGTAAGTGTTGAGGATAGCTTGTAACCTCGGTTTATAATGTCCAATACCCATTTGTCCTGGGTGACTAAATGCCAATTTTGCTTGAAAAGAGCCAACTTTCCTCCCAAAGGAGCTGCCCGGCAAGAAGAATCTGGCAGCTGAAAATGCAGGTCATTGGGACTGTTTACGAAAGGACTGGCCCCTGCCCTCACCAGCAGATTGAGCAGGCGAACTCCATTGTCTCGGCCTGAAGGTACTCTGAGCTCTGCCCCTACCAAGCCTAGATCTACCCCTAGACTGAGAATCAGAAGTAGGGTACGTCCATCCCTTAGTAGGCCAATTTCTACTAAACTTTGGAGGTTGTACCTGCAAAAAATCTTTAACAGTCTGCATAGACTTAGCCTTGTCTTCCATTTTCTTTAAGACTGACTCCACAGGAGGACCAAACAAAACTTCAGACTGTAAAGGGGCATCCAGAATTCTAGACTTAACATGCTCAGACAAATTCTGATCCTTAAGCCAGGCGTGCCTACGAATAACTGAACTAATGGCAGCCACCCTAGAAGAAGCCTGTAAAGCATCAAAACCACATTGCAAAGTGTGCCTACCCACCTGTTCAGAAACATGCACTAAATCCTGCAATTTTTTACACTCTATGCCCTCTGCCAAAGCATCCACTTTAGATCTTAGCTGAGAAAGGAGGAAATTCTGATACTTCAACCTATGAAACTGGCAGTTCAAAGCTCTCATTGCTAAAGTAGAAGAGGTATACACCTTCTTACCCCATCTATCCAAAGCTCTAGCTTCCTTATCCAGAGGAACCGGATTCTTAACAACAGAGGCTCTAACACCCTTAGGCCCCTGACTAATAGTTTCTGGGTCTGCCCTAGGACTCTTATACAGATATTTATGAGCCTCAGGCACCCTGTAATACCTATCCGGTCTGTGGTAAAAACAAGAACTCCCTAAGCCTCTTCCGTGAATCAGAGTAATCCTGTTCCTCCCACTTAAAATGCTCCCTCATGGAATGCAGAGTTTCTGAAAATGAAAAATCCTCTGGAGGAGAAGCAGAAGGAGTGGAATCCTCTGCATCAGAATCAGAATAAGGAGGAAATCTTGAATGTCTTCAGCAGAAGACTCTGAATCATCTGAGGCCTGCTCCAAACTTTCCAACTCTGGCTCCATCCTGGGCCTCTTATCAGGAGGGGGAATAGAACCTCTAATTAAAGTAATCAAATCCTCTGCCATTTTAAGCATGTGCTTTTTAGGCACAGACCCTGAAGAACCAGAACTGACACCAGAGGAAGGCAAAACAGACCTGCCCTTAGAAGGAGCCTTAGAAACAGTAGCAGAAGGCCTAACCACCTTAGGCATAGAAGGGAGAATAGTAACCTGAGAGGCCCCTTCAGCCTGACCTGCCTCCTGAGAGGCCACATCTTGTAAAATCAAAGTTTCCCCCTGGGACTCAACAGAAACTTCAGCCGGATCCACCTGTTCAGCTGTAGCTTCTAAAGGTCCAGCGTCCGAAACGGACGAATCATCCTGCCTAGGCTTTAAAGATTTGTCTTTGCGCTTCTTAGTAGAAGCAGGCGTAGGAACATCCGACGGCATATTATAATTACACCTCTTGCCAAAGACTAACCTAGCACAATCTAACCTCCGTTTTATAGTGCGCTTATTAAACCTAGCACAAAACCGACACCCGACTACGTCGTGCTCCGGTCCCAAACAAGGAATACAAAGCGAGTGGTAATCCCTATGCGGTATCTGTTTCCCACAAGAAATACAATTATTCACTTTTTCTGACATCCGGTAAGTAACTGAGGCAAGAAAAAACAAAAATATTCCCCAACGGGGTACTTAGCCCAACTTGGTATCGGTCTGAAACTCCGAAAACGAAAAATTTCAGAACGCCAAACGGCACTTGCAACGCTGCTTCTGCATCGGACCATGCGACAAAAAAGACTGAGGATATGACGTCGATCATGCGCCTTTATTCCCTGACGCTCTGATGTCAGATCTAGGCACCCATGACCGACGTCAGCCTAATACTTTGGTATTCGGGCCGACCGAAGACAGCGGACTACCCATAAGTAAGGACTGCAGCAATGTGAGATGAAGAACATCAATCAGTCATAAGACATTTACTCAAATGTTTCTGGACCTTAGGGAGTCCATATAGTATTGGAACAATAGGATGTTCAACATGAAAGAATTCATATACCTCACCAATCAAAAGACCACACATATGCTGGTCAAATACATGACCTTGAACTTTCCTAATAAACTCATTAACCTAACAATTATATAACTCAATGTAAGTGTTAACATCTAGCAACATAGTCATCATTTTACTCAGATAAAAACTCTTGTCCATAACAACTAAAGTGGTGCCATGTTTGTCAGCTGGTCTAATCTCAATGGACATATCCTCACAAAGTTCTCTTAAAGCTGCAGATTCATGAGGTCTTAAATTATAAAAGGTAGCTTTACATTTAATAGCAAGAGTCTCAGACGCATCATGCTCTCATGATATAAGAAAGGCTTTCATGAGAGGATGTTGATTAGGAGCAAAAGGACTATGTTTCCTAAATGGAAGTGCATTTGAACCAGTAGGAAACAAAGTTCCACATTCCTTGCAAACAACTTCAAATCAATAAGTACATCAGTAACATTCGATTTAGTCTTAGGAGTAAAAGGCAGATCTCTACTCAAAACACTCAACTGGTCTCAAGTTAGAGAGACAGATGAAATATTATATATCAAATCATTGACATCATGCTAGATCTCACAATATACCTGCTACTCTGTACAGGGGTTAAAGCCTTTCTCCGACCTCTTCTCCATTGACTCAATGACCTCCCTTGTCTCAGTGTGTCCTCCTACTGCACTGGTTCTGGTAAAAAGAGTAACTCCAAAAGGGGTATAGAGCCAGTAGGTACAGCTTCAGGAGAGTTAACTTCTGAAGAAGTCTCTGAGGCCAATATATTAGCATTCAGATTCTGTGTAACTCTTAATGCAAATGCTGAGTGGCACCATTGGCATTTACAACTGCAAGATTCTATTTTGTTGAAGTATGTCCCTGAAGTGTATAAACAGAAACTTGATAATTTATTTCATAGTATTGCATTTTAAGTAAGTAAGGTGCAACCTGCTAAGTGTAAGAAGTTTCAACGTAATGTCAGATTTTGGCAGGGGCCAGAACTTTTAATGTTAATGTTAGATCTGTTGATGAGAATTGAGATTAGTTATGCGATAGTGCCTTCAGTGAGCTTAAGGTACTGTAGCAGGGGGATCATCAGCAGAACAAGAACTGGGTTTCAATTTATTTAGTAGCTGTCTAACATATGATGTGGAGAGAAGGTTGGAAATTAAAGGCAGAGCTGTCAGGCCTAGCAAAGTTTCTGGGTTGATTACTGGAGAGAGCCAGGTTGAAATTTTTTTCTGAACTGAGCTCCAGAATTTCTTTGATTTTTTTTGTGATTATCTTGTGGGTCTGCGTAATAATGTTTTGTCTAGATAAAGTTATTTCTTGGTGAGGTTAAGCAACTCTTTGTATAGATGTAAGGTTTGAGGGGTTTTATCTTTGTGTCATCATGCTTTGTCACATTTTTTGCATGATAATTCTAGCTGAATGAGTCAGCCAGGGGTTTGAGTAGTTTTTACACTTTCATTTCTGATAGAGGCAAGGGTATTTAAAGTATTTATGAACATATTGTTGAATTTGTTAACAGCTTTGTCAAGGAGAAGGGTTATGAGAGGAGACCAGTTAAAGGACTTGAGTATAATATTGAGTTTCAGGATGAAAGTTAGAAAGATTTGGGGTAGTCAAATATAGATATTTTTTAAGATGGTGGGTGATTTTTCTGTTACGGAATATAGGGTGATGGTCACTAAAAGAATCAGGTAGTAGCCCTGAGTTAGCATACTTGCCAGGGTTGTGGACAAGCATCCAGTTGAGGACAACATTTTTATGATCTGATTTGTTGACTTGAGTAGGAGAAGAGATGATCTGTTTGGACTAGTAGTTGGGGTATTAAATGTCACAGATAACCAGTCAGTGTTAATGACACCTGATAATGGTTTAAGTTCTAACATTTGTAGTTATCCAGAAAAGATTTCTTCTAATAAGCTAATATTATCACCTGGTAGTATGTAGAGGGTAACTATACAAAGCTTCTTATGTTTATTAACTTTGAAAAGAGACATAAGATGATATGCATTTTGGAAGGGTGTATGCTAGTTTATTTATTTTATTTTATTTTTATTTTACATTTGTTAACCGGGCTAGTCTACCTGGATATATTTCCATTTTCAGTAGAGGCCCGGGGAGAAAAGCTCCGGCAGTTATACAACTTAGAAAATCATCCACAGGGATTAAAATAAAAATAAAAATAAAAATTACAAGTAAATAATGTTTAAAATTAAAAAGTATGCCTTGTAGGAAGTAGTAATAATATAGACTAGGAATTACTCTTTAGGCATATCAAATTAGGAACAATAGTTAGTAAGTCAAACAAGGAGTGAGCATGTAACAATCAATTTAAAGTATAAGTAGTTGAAGTAAGAGTAGTAGAAATAAGAAGTAGCAGGAGGTGTAATTATAAATAGAAGAAGAAGAGAGGAAGAAGATTAGTCAGGATTGCTGCAGGGGCATAGCCAGTGAGAATTTAGGTGTTTTTTGAGGTTGTGTTTAAATAGAGGCAAGGAAGAAAGTAATGTTAGTTCATTTGGCAGTAGGTTCCAGATTTTTCCAACAGTTTTAGAAAAAAGAGAGTCTCCAGCCAGGTTATTAGACTTGCATATGCAGGCAAGGAGTTTGTTGGAAGAGCGCAGGGAGTTAAGATTTTTGTACTGGAGGATGAGATTGGAGAGTATAGGAGTGTTGTTGGGTTGGTAGAAGATCTTGTGGGCAATGGTGAGTTGGGATACTATCAGTTGGTTTTGTAGTTCCAGCCAGCCTAGTTGCCTTAGATTCAAACAGTGGTGGGTTCTAAAGGGATTGCCAGTTGCAAATCTGGCGATGTTATTATAAGAATTTGTTAGTTTGGTAAGATTATTTTTCTTTAGGTTAGTATATATGGGCAAAGCGTACAGAAGAGTTGATATTAAGTGAGAGTGAGCAATTTTAGTTCTGGCTATAGGGGTGAGGAATGGTTTGATCCTGTATAAGGAACCAATTTTTCTATTGACAGTTTTGATAGTGTTATTTATGTGGGTATCAAAAGTAAGGGGATTGTCAATAGTTATTCCAAGCAGTTTGGTGGTTGTATCAGGAAGTATGATAGTGCTGTTATTGCAGGACACAGAGAAATCAATGGGTAAGGTTTTATTGGTGGGTGTAAAGAGGAGGAGCTTAGTTTTTTTAGCATTGAGAAGGAGGCATCTCTTAGTAAACCATGTTTCTACTATGTTAAATACATCTTGGGTTAAAGACTGTAGTTCTGAAGGGGAGTTTGCTGAGCATATTAGGGTAGAATCGTCTGCATATTGAATGCAGGTGGCTTGTGGGAGTGCTAGATGGAGGTCATTGATAAATAATGAAAAGAGCAGTGGTCCTAGAATAGAGCCTTGAGGGACTCCGAGGGTCACTGGCTGGAGGGATGATATATTGTTTTGCCAGAGAACTGCTTGTTGCCTATTGCTAAGGTAGGATCTGAACCATTTAATAGTCAGGTGATCGAAGGCAAGGGATTCTAGAGTGTTGATGAGGAGGGCATGGTTGACCATGTCAAAAGCCTTTGAGAGGTCAATAAATAGAGCAGATGAGAGGATATTGTTATTGTGGTTTCTGTTGATGGTATCAATAAAAGATAGTAGAGCAGTTGTGGTACTATGTGAGTTGACAGTTTGCTATTATGTTATGTTGAGATAAATGGTGTAGTACTTGTTGGTGAATGCATTTTTCCATTATTTTAGATAGAGGAGATAATAGGGCTATTGGTCTGTAATTAGAGTAATCATTTGAATTGCCGCCTTTATGAAGGGGAATAATATGGGAGATTTTCCAAATTTCAGGAATGATTCCTTCTTTAATGGTTCTGTTAATGAGGATGGATACAGGGTATGCAATTACCTTAGCTGATTTTTGCAGGTATTCTGATGGTATTTGGTCGGCAGAAGGGGTACTAGGTTTAAGTTTTTGGATGATTTTACAGATGAAAGTAGTAGAGATGGGTTGCAGTTTAAAAGTTGGTAGAGAAGATGATCTGGTAGTAGAAGGGCTTGAGTTATCTGGGATTAGTTGACTAGCTAGAGATTGAATGGTCTCTGTAAAGAAGGTATTGAATGAATTGGCAGTTTGAAGGGGGGTATTAGGATCAGTGTCAAGAGGGGTAGGTGTGTGAGAGCGTCCAGGGGAAAGGAGTTTGTTTATACTGGACCAAAACTTTTGGGGATTATTTTGATGAGTTTGCTGTAACTTACAGTAATAGTTCTTTTTGTCCATAATAATTGCCTTTTTAGTGCAATTTCTCAGTTCCCTGAAGTAATGTTGATCAGAGATATTTTTGTTAGCCCTCCACTTAGCCCAGAATTTGTTTCTTAGTAGAATTTTTTGTCTAGTTTCTTTAGAGAGCCAGGGGGCTGGTTTGGATTTCATACAGATAGACCGTATAGGTGCATGTTTGTCCAGGATGGATAAAAACGCAGAGTTTAGATATTTTATAGCTTCATCAAGTGGTAGAGTCTTTAAGGGATTCCAGTTACAGGCACTGAGTTCATTTTGGAATGATTCTAGGTTGAAGTGTTTATTGGAATGTGCAGTCCTAAAAGTAGAGGGTTTAGGCAGATCTTGTTTTTGTTTAATAATGTAGGTTAAAGCATGATCACTTAAATCATCTGGGAGAGTGCCTACCTTATAGGCATATTCATGTCTGTTTATAAGTATCCAGTCTAAGGTACTCTCTTTATTGTTTGGTTTGTTGATTCTGGTTGTGGAGGTGATTGTTTGAGTGAAGCCATGGAAGTTAATGTGAGAGGTGGGGTTGTCTGCATTAACACTTTTCCAGTCAGTATTAAAATCACCTAGTATTACTGTTTCTTGGGGGTAAGCTGAGGATATCCAGTTTAGTATACCTTCGATAATGCTGATGTTATTGCCAGGTGGTAGGTAGATACAGATAATATATAAAGCTTTATTTGGGTTCATTTGGAGTTTGGTGGCCAGGATTTCAGCATTGCTATCATGAGGTGGGTTACATAGTAATGTGGAGATATGGAATCCATCTTTTAATAGTACTGCTACACCCCCTCCCTTTTGTCTTATTTGGTCATGTCTAACTATGTTATATCCTTGGGGGGGTAACTTCGTTGTCTTTGGTTCCTGGTTTTAACCAAGTTTCTGTCAGGCAAAGGATATCAAAGGAGTGAGTATCTAAAAGGGCATGGAGAGGGGCTACTTTATTGTTAAGACTGCGGATATTCAGATGTCCTATTAAGAGTGAGTAGGGGAGTTTAGGTTGGGTAGTTAGGGTAGCAGGATTGGCTGGGCCAGGGTTAGGGTGGATGTCCCCATCTAGTAAGGAGACACAAAGGGGTTTTATATGTAAGTTATATTTTAGAAAAAATAGATATTTATCTTTTTTTATTGTAAGATTGTTATATTTAAAGTGGGATAGTCGGTGGTATTTGGGTAATAGATAGGTAGGAGTGGAAGTGATATAGGTCAGATTGCAAGTAAGTATAGAGGTGTATATAGCTGTTTGTTTTTGAGAGTGATTAAAAAAGTAATGGTGCTGTTTTTCGAAGGAAGTGAGGAGGTAGGTAGAGGTGAGGATAGTAGTAAATATAGCTAGGAATATTGGATACATTGGAGTTGAAGTCATATTTACTGAGGTTGGTTAAAGAAGAGTTAGACAGCAGGTGAAGGTTTTATAAAAGAATGGATAAGGTGGGTGTAGATAGGGGGAAAAAGTTCTGTTAGTTATTAGAAGAGGGGTATGGTAAAGGTATTGAAGGTGTGGTGTGTTATAGTATAAGTGATGAGTAAGGGTGAGCCTAATTGGTATAATTGGGGGGGTAAGTGTGATTGGATGATAGAAGAAGAGGGAGTGGCTTAGGAGGTTTAAGTTTAGGAGCAGTGGGGGTGGGTGGAATTTGGGGGTAGGGGAGCAGAGTGAGCCCATAGGGCGAACAGAGCGGGTAGACACAAGGAAGCTGACAGCAGGAGAGAGAGGAAACAATCAGTCAGGAGATAGGTAAGAACAGCGGGAGCTGGGTGGGAATGTTTAAACAATATTATGTTAGAGCAGTGGCGGCTGGTGACTTCAAATCAAAGGGGGGCTGCAGGAGACAGCTGAATGGGTGGGGTCAAGGGGAAGGGGTGTGGCCAACCAGAAAGGGGAGGAGCTATGCTCAAAACCACAAAAACTAACTTTAATTAAATACACTGCCCTGGGTGGCAAACCATCATTATGAGAGTCCAATCAAGACAAAAATAAGTGTAGAAGAATAAAAATATTTCAATGCATTGGCTGCATGACAGCTTACTTAATATCTAGATGGAAACAAAAGGTTGTGAGGCATGAAAAAATAAATTACTTTTTAAATACATTACTGGAATGCCAGTCAAAATCAAGTACAAACAAAACCAGAAGCACTCAACTCAAACCACTTCTCCTTGCAATGCAGTTCTAATTATAATTTATATTCAGCATTATTAAAGTGCCAAGTAACATGCTGAAAGTAGAAACCTCTGTGATGCCCCCACTTGTAAAAATGTTTCTTATCCAAAAAAGACCTGCTGCCTGACAACTATCTACTTGTTTCATGGGGAAAACATGTAAGTAAAAAATGAAAAGCAAACAAGAAACAAGCTCAAGATACATTGCTTAAAGGATTACTGTACAGGTTATGGACAACACATGATTGGTATTCTGTTTAGTTTACGGGTAAAGTCTGTAGAGATGACTGGAAGTCTCCAACAAGTGTAATGAGCTTTTTAAAATAATGGATTCCTGTCCTTTAATACCCAAGGCTTATACATTATCTAGTCAAGTATTCTCTGCATGGCAACAACAGAAAGGCTTTCAATGTTGGCAATTCTTTAACAGTATGCTTATTAAAGCTTACTTGCATCTTACGATCTCAGACAAGCTTACATTATGGTCATTAAAGCATTGCTACTTAAACACAGAGCAACAGGCACTTTGAGTAATAAGCATAAATCAACAGTACAAAAATATGACAGAAACCAGACCTTTCTGCAAAATCAAGGACAGATGAAAAACCATTGCAGTACTTGTGTCTACCTTGGATGGGGGGGGGGGCACACTGCACATTTACACTGCATAACTACTCCTTGCCTTGCTTGGACACATCCAGAGTCAGTACATGGTGGAGTGGGGTGCAACAAGTAAGTCACAATTTGAAATGTCTCTGGCTGACTGTGATGGCCCTGACACATGTGTCATACCTCTCAACCTCAGAGCAAGAAATCTGGACAAAGCCATACACAGAAGTGGGACAAATGCCCACAAATAAGGACAATTTTTAAATATTGCTCTAATAAACTTAGAAAGATAATAGAATAGGTCTTGCATTAGTATGACTTTTCTGAAGGGTATAAAATCTGAAACTCAAATGTCTGTCATTATTTTCTAACTTCAGTCTTTAGTGATTTGTCACTAATTTGCCAAAAAACACAATTTTATGAAAAATGGACCAAATGTGATGCAAAAATATAAAATAGCCACACAATACAGCTGGGAACCTGTCAAAGAAGGGACACTTTAATATTAGCTCTGCTAACTTGAGCAGCTGACAAAATAAAAGAATCTACATGCATTTCAAGTAATCTATAACTTTATTAGTTATTTCTTAATTGTAAAGCCTCCATGTTTTCTTCCAAAATTGCTATTTTGCGGAGGGATTATTAGGGGGAAGAGCAACATTTTAAGCCAAAATCGGAGACAGTTGAGAGGTTGGCTATGCCTAATTCTATAAAGCAATTTATTTGCATGTACCTCTCAACCTGTTAATGCAGTAAATCTGAACAAGGCCAAATATACTGGGGGAACATATAAACAGTACTAAAAATTGCTCTTGTATAAATTGAGACAGTTGATAGAATAACAGTTCTTACTTTAGCATGCATTTTTCTGAAGGTTATGAAGTATGAAACTCTATTTAGTGACTTAATTTCTAAATGATTTGCCAGAAAACTACAAATTTTATGAAGAACAAACCAAAAATAAGAAGCAAAAATCTATTCATTCTTTGAAAATCTGGACAGTTGGGAGGTATAGTTCAGCTGGGCCTGTCTGAGTTTGCTGCCCTTCCCCCCTGACAAAATCACAGTTGAATGGAGCCTCTGCAGCCATTCCAATGAACCATTACTTGGCTATTTCACTCCATTTACCATAAACACTAATGTGCATACTGCTTTACTTGTATGATGAGTTGGACTTCATTTGAAAGTTTTATTTTGTATTTTACAGCACAAACACTAAGTCATCTACTAAACAAAGCAATGCAGTCTTCATAATGTAAACTTAGCATTAAAACTTCTCTGCCCTTGAAACTCACATTCATTGAAACAGCATTGAAACCCACATTCAAAGAAAATACATTTTGCCAGTGGCAGATAAAGATTAATTTTGGGCTGTTTTCAAATCATAGGCCCCTTGCATATGAAACATACATGTACTCTTTGATACACCTTCCTCATTGTACTAAATTATATTCCTTGTACAATATATTACAGTTGTTAGAGGGCGTTTTAAATTTGTTTTGAACATTTTTCCAGTAAGCAATGAAACAAAATGCATGCACCCAAAATGACAAAACTGCCCAGTTCAGAACATTTATCATAAAAGTCTACTCAGACTTCCGCAGTCCACCATTATCAGTAAATATGCACAATTCTACAGTCCACCATTATCAGTAAATATGCACAATTCTACAGTCCACCATTATCAATAAATATGCACAATTCTACAGTCCACCATTATCAGTAAATATGCACAATTCTACAGTCCATTATCAGTAAATATGCATGATTCTACAGTCCATTATCAGTAAATATGCACTATTTCTGAAGAAGTAAAAGTCATCTAAATAATTCCACATTAAAGAAATCTGTAACTAATGAAGAGGTTGCTGCTAGCCAACACCTTTATATTTCATGGTTTCATCGAAAAATAAAGTGCCTGTTGCCCCTCAGGAATAAATTGCCTATATTACATTAAAAAAATGATAAGCTAGTAATATTGCAAGAGGAAATGGATAAGCTAGTAATATTGCAAGAGGAAATGGATGGCAAACTGATAACGGACTCATAGTTAGTATCTTCACCAAGGAGAACATTCTCAGTACAGCAGCATCCACCCCTTGTGGGAGTAGAACCCACAGCCTTCTGCATCAAAGGCAAGTACACAACTTGTTGTGCTATTAACAAGGCAAACCAACTTCACTTAAGCAGCACTAAACTTCTGTTCTCCTGCAGCTCTCAGCTCCTTGTAAAATCTACTCAATACTCAACTTCACAGCACAAGAAAACTGGAAAAAGCCAAAATGTATTGGGGGGGGGTCAAAAGCCCAAAAACCAGGGACACAAACATTGCTTGTATAATCTTGGAAAGTTGCTAGAACCATACATTTTACTGCCAAGTTCCCTGTGCAAAACAGAGCAACATACCACTACGCCAAATCAGCTGCTTTGTAAAAGAGGAAGACTGAAACTTAAATGGCTATCATTTAGTGAATTCAGTTCTCACCACAGCTGTCAACCTCTTAGTACAAAACACCTGGACAAACCCAGTAATGAGGGAATACAGCTGTCAAACATTCAGTGAATTCAGTTCTTGCCATAGCTGTCAACCATAGCACAAAAAACCTGGACAAAGCCAATAATGAGGGAATACAGTCCCAAAAATAGGGACACATTTCAAATATTCATCTTATAAACTTAGAAAATTGCTAGATAAAAGGCTGTGTTACGGTTGTGTTACTATGGATTTTCTGAAGAACATGAAGTCTGAAATTCAAGTCTGTCAATTTTACTGCTGACAGAATAAAAACAATTTTCAGCAGAGACCCAGGGAGAAATACTGCAGACACGTCTTTGTAAAATGACAGGGCACCAGAGCTAATCTACACAAACACAGGGAGGAGATGCAGACTCCACACAGAGGGCACCTCAGCCAAGAATCAAACCAGAAAACCTATAGCTGTGAGGCAACAATACTACCACTGCACCATCAAATATGCAAGGACTTAAACATTCAGAAACCTGAAGTCTGAAATTCAAATGCCTGTCAATTTTATTTAACATTTGTTAATGAGGACAGTTTGACTTGGAACAAAAAAAAATTCAGCAGAGGCCCAGGAAGAAATAATGCAGACATGCCTTTGTAACATGGGAGGACACAAAAGCAAACCCACACAAACACAGGGAGAAGATAAAGAGACCACAAAGAAGGCACCCCAACCAAGAAGCAAACCTGAGAACCTGCAGCTGTGAGGCAACAATGCTACAACTGCCCCATCAAATATCAAGCATTACAACATTTACAAACCACAGATATTATGAGGAACAGATCAGATCAAACATGAGGCAAAAATCTGCAGTTTTTTTTCACAAATGGTGGTGGGTAGGGAATTAAGGTCTTTAACACCTGCATACAAGGTACAGGGTTCAAGCCTGAGGTATTCCCTACCACACACAAACACCTGTAGTAGCAAACCACAAAAACTAAGTATACTGCACTGGGTGCCAAACAGTTGTCATGAGAGTCCAATCAAGACAAAATGAAGTGTAGAAGAATAAAAATATTTCAATGCATTGGCTGCATGACAGCTTAATATCTAGATGAAAACAAAAAAGGTTGTGAGGCATGAAAAATAAATTACTTTTTTAAATACATTAATGGAATGCCAGTCAAAATCAAGTATAAGAAAAACAAGCAGCACTCAACTCAAACCACTTCTTGCACTGCAGTTCTAAATATAATTTATATTCAGCTTTATTAAAGTAACAAGTAACATGCTGAAAGTAGAAATCTCCGATGCCCCCACTTGTAAAAATGTTCCTTATCCAAAAAAAGACCTGCTGCCTGACATCTACTTGTTTCATGGGGAAAACATGATCAAAGTAAAAAATTCAAAGCAAACAAGAAATAAGCTCAAGATACATTGCTTAAAAGGATTACTGTACAGGTTATAGACCACGCGATTGGCATTCGGTTTATGGTTAAAGCCTGCAGAGATGACTGTAAGTCTCCAATTGTAATGAGCTTCGTAAAATAATGTAATTCTGTCCTTTATTACAAATACTGGCATATGCATGTCAATACCCAAGGCTTATACATTATCTAGTTAAGTATTCTCTACATGGCAACAGAAAGGCTTTCAATGTTGGCAATTCTTTAACAGTATGCTTATTAAAGCTTACTTGCATCTTGCAATCTCAGCCAAGCTTACCTGATGGTCATTAAAGTATTGCTACTTAAACACAGAGCAACAGGCACTTTGAGTAATAAGTAAATCAACAGTACAAAAAATATGACAGAAACCAGACCATTCTGCAAAAATCAAGGACATATGAAAAGCCACTCTAGTACTTGTGTCTACCTTGGATGGGTGGGATTCTCTGCACATTTACACTGCATAACTACTCCTTGCCTTGCTTCGACACATCCAGAGTCACTACATGGGGGAGTGGGGTGTAACAAGTATGTCACAGTTTGAAATGTCTCTGGCTGACTTGTGATGGCCTTGGCACATTTGTCATACCTCTCAACCTCAGAGCAAGAAATCTGGACAAAGCCATACAAAGAAATGGGACAAAGGCCCAAAAATAAGGACAATTTTTAAAATATCGCTCTTATAACCTTAGAAAGCTAATAGAGGTCTTGCATTAGTATGAATTTTCTGAATGATATGAAATCTGAAACTCAAATGTCTGTCATTATTTTCTAACTTCAGTCTTTAATTATTTGTCACTAATTTGCCAAAAAAACACACTTTTATGAAAAATGGACCAAAAAATGTGATGTAAAAATATAAAATAGCAACACAATACAGGTGGGAACATGTCAAGAAGGGACACTTTAATATTAGTACTGCTAACTTGAGCAGCTGACAAAATAAAATTATCTACATGCATTTCTGAAATAAAAGTAATCTGATTATTACAGTTATTTCTTAATTATAAACCCTCCATGTTTTCTTCCAAAATTGCTATTTTGCGGAGGGATCATTAGGGGAAGAGCAACATTTTGAGTCAAAATCAGGACAGTTCAGAGGTTTGGCTATGCCTAATTCTATAAAGCAATTTATTTGCATGTACCTCTCAACCTGTTAATGCAATAAATCTGGACAAGGCCAAATATATTGGGGGAACATATAAACAGTACTAAAAAATGCTCTTCTATAAACTGGGACAGTTGATAGAACAGGTCTTACTTTAGCATGCATTTTTCTGAAGGTTATGAAGTCTGAAACTAGGTGTGTCATTATTTAGTGACTTAATTCCTAAATGATTTGCCAGAAAACCACAATTTATGAGGAACAAATCATAAATAAGAAGCAAAAAAATCTATTAATTCTTTGAAAATCTGGACAGTTGGGAGGTATGGTTCAGCTGGGGCTGTCTAAGTTTGCCACCCTTCCCCCTCACAAAACCCTGGTCGAATGGAGCCTCCCTGCAGCCATTCCAATGATCCATTACTTTGCTATTTCACTCCATTTACCATAAACACTAATGTGCATACTGATTTACTTCTATGATGATTTGAACTTCATTTCAAAGTTTTATTTTTGCATTTTACAGCACAAACACTAAGACATCTGCTAAACAAACTTGGCATTAAACCTTCTCTGCCCTTGAAACTCACATTCACTGAAACATTAAAATCCACATTCAAAGAAAATACATTTTACTCGTGGCAGATAAAAATTAATTCTGGGCTGTTTTCAAATCATAGGCCCCTTGCATATGAAACATACATGTGCACTTTGATACACCTTCCTATTGCTTTGAACATTTTTCCAGTAAACAATGAAACAAAACTGTCCAATTCAGAACATTTCCATCATAAATGTCTACTCAAGCTTCTACAGTCCACTATTATCAATAAATATGCACAATTCTACAGTCCATCATTATCAGTAAATATGCAAAATCTCTGAAGTAGTAAAAAAGTAATATAAATAATTCCACGTTAAATAAATCTGTAATGAAGAGGTTGGTGCTAGCAATCACCTTTATATTTCATGGTTTCATCGAACAATAAAGTGTCTGATGCCCCTGTGGAATAAATTGCCTAAATTACATTAAAAATAAGCTAGTAATATTGCAATAGGAAATGGATGGCAAACTGATAACAGGCTCATAATTAGCATCTTAACTTTCAGTACGGCAGCATTCACCCCTTATGGGAGTAGAACCAACAACCTTCTTCATCAAAAGCAAGCACACAGCCTGTTGTGCTATTAGCACTAAACTTCTCTACCCCTGCTGCTCTCAGCTCCTTGTAAAATCTACTCAATACACAACTGCATCTCAACTTCGCAGCACAAGAAGTCTGGAAAAAGCCAAATTTATTGGGGTGGGTCAAAAGGGCAAAAACCAGGGACACATTAAACATTGCTTGTATAATCTTGGAAAGCTGCTAGAATAAAATGCTGTGTTACTACGGTACCACCATACATTTTACTGCCAAAGTCCCTGTGCAAAAAAGAGTCAGAGCAACATACCACTATGCCAAATCACCTGCTTTGTGAAAGAAAAATGCTGTGTTACCACCGTACATTTTACAGGCAAGGTCCCTGTGCAAAACAGTCAAGAGCAACATACCACTACGCCAAATCAGCTGTTTTGTGAACGAGAGGAAGACTGAAACTTAAATGGCTATCATTTAATGAATTCAGTTCTCACCATAGCTGTCAACCTCTTAGCACAAAACACCTGGACAAACACAGTAATGAGGGAATACAGCCCTCAAACATATTCAGTGAATTCAGTTCTTGCCACAGCTGTCAACCTTAGCACAAAAAACCTGGACAAAGCCACTAACAGGGTATTACAGTCCCAAAAATAAGGAAAAAATTCAAATAGTCATCTTATAAACTTAAAAAATTGTTATAATAAAAGGTTGTGTTTCTATATATTTATTGCTAGAATAAAAAGTTGTTTTACTACGTATTTTCTGAAGACTATGAAGTCTGAAATTCAAATGCCTGTCAATTTTACTTCTGATGGAACAAAAACAATTTTCAGCAGAGGCCCAGGGAGAAATACTGTAGACACGTCTTTGTAAAATGGCAGAATACCAGAGCAAATCCACACAAACACAGAGATAAGATGCAGACTCCACAAAGAAGGCACCACAGCCAAGAATCAAACCACAAATTCTGTAGCTATTAGGCAACAATACTGCCACTGTACCATCAAATATGTAAGAAATTAAACATTCAGAAACCTGAAGTCTGAAATTCAAATGCCTGTCAATTTTATTTAACATTTGTTAATCAGGACAGTCTGACCTGGAACAAAAAAACAATTTTCAGCAGAGGACCAGGAAGAAATAATGCAGACATGTCTTTGTAACATGGGAGGACACAAAAGCAAACCCACACAAACACAGGGAGAAGATACAGACCCCACAAAGAAGGAACCCCAGCCAAGAATCAAACTTGAGAACCTGCAGCTGTGAGGAAACAATGCTACCAGTGCACCATCAAATATCACGCATTGCAACATTTACAAACCACAGATATTATGAGGAACAGATCAGATCAAATATGAGGCAAAAATCTGTAATTTTTTTACAAATGGTGGTGGGTAGGGAACTCAAATCTTTAACCCCTGCATACAGGGTACAGGGTTCAAGCCTGAGGTATTCCCTACCACACCACCATGAGCACCTGGGGCATTTACACACACACAACTTCAAACACTAGGTCCACACACAACTTCAAACACTAGGTCCACACACAACTTCAAACACTACATCCACATGCCTGCGCAATAATACAAAGACCCGCGAGATCCGATGAAACCCCTTCCCGACGAGAGACTCCTGACTGCTTGTGTTGCAGTCCGGCCCCAACGTGTTTTCCCAGCGAGTCTGTGCACTTTAAAAGTGCACAGACTCTGCTCGTGTTTCCCTACCAGGACGGCCGGACTGCCTGGAGCGACTCAGAGTAGTCTGGACTACTGCGCATGCGCGAAAATTTAAAACTTTTTTTTCTTTAATTTCTTTTTACTTTTTGTTGAGGGGGTTGCAGTCCGGCAGTCCAATAGCATGGGCCGCCCCTGTGTTAGAGTGAAAGGGAAGCAGGCAAGTATCTAGAACTGGTTGGAGGGTATGACTGATAGTGAGTGTAGAAAGAGAAGAAGTGTTCTAAAGAGAAGTAGTAGTAAGTGGGGAGGAGAGAGAGAGGGAAGAGAGATAGTAGTTGGGTGAAGACTGCCACCTAGTGGCCAATCCTTATAGTACAGGGAGAGGAGCCACTGCCTCAGTAAAATATATGAACAGGCAGCACAGATATAAGGAGAAAAGGCATGGGGAGAGGTATGAAAAGGGGTTTTACAGTTAAAGAGTAGGGGGAGGCTGCTGGGTATACTGGCTGTAGTCCTGCACTAACACCAGGTAAGTGGTAGAGCAAATTCACAAGCCCATTTACATTGCATATAGCAGGATAATTACGTACTTTCTTTCACCCTTTTTATTTCACTTCTGGGAGAAAGGTAGAACTGCTCCTGTAAGGTGTCAGGCAGCGAGTGATGGCAAGGTGACTTGGAAGTAGTCTTGACAAATCCAGTAGGGTAGGGCCAGTACACCAATGTGAAGTGGGAAGTAGGGTTGTAAGGCTACAGAAAAAACAGAGAGAAAAAGTTTTAAAGTTAAAAACAAGATAAGCAGTTTGATAGGACATACATCTAAGGTTAAGCAGTTAGATATAGAGACTACAATAGTAATATGTTAGGTAGCAGAGGACAAATATAAAAACACATAGCACAGATATCACTGGCACAAAAAAGCCCCTTGATACAAGGTCTGTGTCACAATTACCAGCAAACAATAGCGATAAATGCCTAATAAAACTACAGACATTCAGTGCAAAATTTTCAAAATATACAACAATAATCTTCAATTGTTAGTGAAGACACTGTGTGATTTCACCATTAAAACAGTAATTACAACATTTTACATAGATTAGCTAGACATGTAGCAAAATATAATTGCAAAATACATATTATGAATGGCAACTGTAGCAAAGGATTACAATTATAGGTCTAAACATCCCTTTACTAAATTGGAAGAGCCTTTTAGAATCGCCAGGAATTATGTAAAGGGGTGCACCGGTGAGTCCAATGGAGCCGTTTAGATAGTGGCGTTCATATATACCTAGTAAGGAAATACACAGAATTGCAACACCCTCTGTAGACAGAGCTAAAAATGCTTACAGCATAAAGCTATGAACTACAACAGTGAATCTGTAGATCAGATATAAGGTGACTACGTTCCAGCAATTGAAACATATACAGGTAATTGTCATCCTATTATAAAGAAAAACAAGTATTATCTCTAGTTAAGCAAAGGGGCAATTGCCGGGAAGCGCCAGTGCTTAACAGATGCTCAGCAAAGCCACGTGGAGGCAGTTAGCGACCAAGAAGCACACCAGTAGGAGTATAACCCACTAGCCCTATTTAACACCCTGGGAAGAGTATTACCCACTAGTCCTAAAAAGATCTCTAGTAAGAGTAAACCCACATGCCCTTAGAGAGAGTAACCCATAGTTTTGAATGGTGAGAAAGTTAGACAGTTATACAATTGCAATACCTCCTTGTTTGTGTAGTTTGTCACATCAAATTACATTGTAGCTATGAGACAGAATTTCAAAATCTTCTATATCATATTTTAGCCATGTTTTGGCAATGGCAGTAATATCTAGTAAGTATTAAAGTCGTCATGTTTGTAGGTCTACAACTTTCTTTAGAATACTACAAATGTTAGTGGAGGTTAGGAGAAGTTTTGTGGGTGTTATACAGGAGTTAGGGGAAGATGAGGGTGGAATGGATGAGACTAAGGAGCTGGGGTTGGGGATGACTGTCACCCCAGAGAGAGATTTTAGAGAAGAACAGATTGGGATTAGTTATTTTTTTTTATAAAGTTTATGAATTTATTCCAAGTTATGCCAAAGTGAACTGAATGGTTAGATTCTTGTATTTGAGAAGGTGAAAAGGTTGGACATTGAATAAAGTTGAGAAAATAGGTATAAAGGAGGGTTTAGCCTGAGTATAAGTAGGGTGTGTCTGTGTGTGTGTGTGTGTGTGTGTGTGTGAATAAAGTACCATAGTAGATAGTGAGATGGCATAAAATGAATAGTACAGCTGTGAACTTGTACAGGTATAACATGATAAGTAGCACTAATGAGTAGTTAAGGGGAGGTTATAGTCGAATGAAAAGGAGTAGGCAAGAAGGTAAGGAGGAGAAAATATGCAACTGGTGCTGGTTTGCTGGCAATGCCAGGCAGGGTGGTCCCTTATTGTGGGATGAAGAAAGGTAAGACTTAAACAGTGCATAGACAGAGAAATGTAGAATTAACCATGGTGTAGTAGGTGTGAATTGGAGGTAATATTAGGAAGAGAAAAATGAAGTGGGAGATGTATATAATAAAAGGTTTCTGGGTATTATGTTTTAGGTCAATATTCTGAAATGAAGTTTATTACTGAAGGACTTACAGAGGAGTAAGGTGTGACTATAGTATAGATTGTAATATTACAACAATATAAAAGAGTTAATAAAATGAGAAGCAGTAGAGTAGAAGAATTGTGCAGGTAAGGTGGCATAAAATTATAAAGTATTTGGGTGAAGGGTAATGGATAATGTGGCAGTAGCAGGACTGCTAAGGCTACTGGACATAGGAGGGGATACAAATGAAGCAGGCCAGGATATATGTGCAGTATAAACTCAGATAAGGAGGGGTGGTTGGGAAATGGGGCTAGTGCAGGGGAGCATAGTGAGTCTGAGCATAAGGGAGAGTGAACAGGGAATGTTGGTACCCCCTTACAGATTAGAAAAACAATCCGTGACAATGGAGGTAAGGAGAGGGAATCCTCATTTTAGCAAAAGCACTCATGGGTCATAAAACCATAAATTAAAGACAAATATAATGGCTTTAAGAAGCCTGAAGTATGCTGACACAAAGTGTTCTTTACAAAGTGTCCTTTTCTTTTAGCAGTAGCACTGGCTGCAAACTGGCACAGATGGTTTTAGCAGCTTATATAGTAGGAACCAAAGGTGGCACTCTACAGACTGCCCACAATGAAAAATATTTCCTGTAGGCTGCAAATCCTCCAAGTGGAAGAAAGATAATTTTATGCAGAATGATACAGAAAGACAGGGAAACCAAAGGCTTTTGATACTGAGTGGAAGGGACAATCTTGCAAACCATGAGCAGCTATGATCCTGTGTGAATCATATTGTTTCCATTCTTTCTCCTGGCAAACTGTTTGTTTTGTACAGATAACATTTCAAACTCCTCCACCAATAGCTTACATACTTTCTTTTCATCAACATTTTCTGCCATTTTTGTCCTCCAAATAATGACTTTTAAACTTCCTTTTAGTCACTGCCTGCCAGTCATCCCAGATGTTATAAAAGTTATAAATGCTTTCTGATCCTGCAACAACCTCACAACCACCTTCCTAAAACATATACTATGAGTGCATCTCCTCTGTAATCTATTACATCCTTTTACTATCTTAATTCTATTTCCCTTTTTCAAATTTCTGCACAAATAAATGAACTGTGAGTCCTGATAAGTTTCTCCCACCCTCTACATCTGAATACACAAAATAATCTAATTCCTTTTTATATTTCCCTATTATGTGTAAAATATCCTTCTTTCCCTAATACCAGTTACCCAGTCATCATTGATTCTTTCATTTTGACATCAGACATTATCTGTTTCCTCTTCTCTCTTAGATTACATTAAATCCTCCCATTATAATTACACTCATTTTAGTTATTATAAATGCTTTTGGAAATACAAACAGCTATTTATTAACTTTGTAAGTCCATCCACTACAATTAACCTTTAGTATACCATTTCTCACTTTTAGCTTCTTTATCATTACATTATCCACATTTCCTATTATATTCAGTATTTTAATTTCCTTATTTTCATTAACACTATTTATGAACATTCCTCATATCCAAATTTCCATCTAAAAATAATGCAAAATTAGTTTATCCCAAATGTCATACCTGGTCACAGGTTCTTCTTTTTTATGCATAGTTTGAATCATTGGTTTGTATAGCACTGGTTTCTCTTTCTGCAATTTACTTCTTGGCTACTCTCTGCAACACTTACTAGTGCCACACATTTTTTTCCAAGCTTCTCATAGCTCCTCTCTGGCTCCCTTTTGTTTTATAAGTTCCTAGGTAGTTACTTGGCAGGCAGTCCAGGATACCACTGAGGAGTCTAGTCCAATTTCTCAATTGCCCTAGAGCACTGCCTGGTCAAGTGACTTGCTTAAGCTCACACAGTAAGCAAATTAAGGCTGAGGTAATTAAATTCCGCACCACAGGAAGAAGTTAACAGGCTTATTTATCAACACTGTCCACCAGACTTAACAGTTTGTAAAGCTTAAATCCTCTGCATTAGCTGTCATACAGTTTGTGTCTCCACTATCAGCCTGAGACTCTTCTAAAAGACCATTCTCTTCAATACTTAATCTGGTCACTGATTTTAATCCACTCAGCAGGGAACAACATTCTACTGTTTCCCTACAGAATTGCTTTCAGCAGTCCTTTGACTTGTTTTCCTCAATCAAATTTACCAGCAGTGCAATGTTCAGATTGCTAGTTGGTACCTACATTATCAGTACTGGTTCAAGAATTACAATTGTTGTGTTATCCACTGGCAATGCAGACAACTCTACAGTGGCTCCTAAGCACCATGGGGTTCACTATCTGCCATATTCATGCTCTCCCCTACGTGCGGCAACAGAAGTGACAGAACACTGAACAGGGGTACTTCATTAGGACCCTGAAAAAACTCCCTCTAGGTAGTAGGAGTACCACCTCAGGCACCCTTTAAAATAGATCATAGATGTACCGGGACTGAAGATGACAACAAAACATAAATAAAATAAAGAAATAAAGGGTCAGATTCATGAATGCCTAAGTGTACACCATTCTAAGTGAATAGACAACATAAGCATAACTCCCACCTTCTTCCTCATAATTTTATTTTTCCTACTGGTTTTCTAGCAACCTTAAATTTTAAGGGAGATTCATAAATGTCACCATAATGTGGAGGCTACATTTACAATTAGCCTAATCTTTCTGAGTGAATAGACAGCATAAAAAATGTGGTAGTGGTGTTCTTGAATACCGATTGTGCAGACTTAGTGTGGTTATTCATGAATTCGGCCTTTACCTTAAACACTTAAAAGCATTCTGCTGATTGCATCTTACAAAATTAATGTTATCTTACTTTAAGGTTATCTGTAACTGCATAAAGCAAGATAAAGTAATGGCTAGATCAAATGTACAGGTGTTAAAGAGTACTTTTTTGCTACTGAATACTTTGGATTACTGTTTATTGTTACTACTAGAGTTGCTTTGTACCTTCACTGTAACATCAACCAATACCAAATACATTGAAGCTATAATTAAAGCCAATAGTACATATTTTTAAAAACACTCTTGTGACAAAGCTTATCAAAAGCTACAGAAAATATTCCAGAGATAAGTCATGAACTGTTGAGTTATAATGTTAGGTTTCACTAGCATACTACCATATTCAGCAGTTAGACACACAACATATTACTAACATAACTATGAGGACAGTTATCAGTCCTTCTGAGACAATCTTATTGAGGTGTCACCAGATAACTAATAATTAAATTACCATTGAGATAAAACAAGGGAGTCAGCAAGCAATTAAATAAAATCTAGAAGGTCATCTTATTTTAATAGATCAGTACAACAGTAATTTACTTTTACAAAGCATGGATTAAACAGAAGCGGCTTTACAAAATACTGTCTACTGGATTGTATTTCAGCTACACAATTCATAGCAACAAACATTGTTCTGCTGTTCTCAGCATTTTTTTTTTTTTGATGTGTCTGTGTATGTGCAGCCTATCATTATGTCCGTTTAACTAACTCACTAGGGTCTGACTGCCTTGGGTCAAACGAAATAAGTTTCTTAACAAAACTACGGTAATTACATGCTGCTATAATGAAAATAAGCTACTTTTCTTTAACTTTGTTACAGATATGTTTATGATGTAATATGCTGTATGAAGTAAGATTTGGGTATTTCTCTATCACTTACAAATATAAGCTTTTCTTAGTAAAAAGTTTTATATATACACACACATATATATATATATATATATATATATATATATATATATATAGATATATATAAATATATATATATATATACACATACACACACACACACACACACTCACACACACATAGATATAGATAAATATAAATATGAATATAGAAGCTAGTGGGACAACAAAAACACATCGCTTCCTGAGTATTTTTGCTTTCATTTCAAGGTTTGGGCATATCTATATCTGTTCTTCAGATATTGCACATCTTACTTCATTACTCTGGATTTATCACATATAACTTTTTAATAAAAGGGAGTACTTTTTCATGAATAATTCAGCTACAGCAAATGTACTATCTAATAATCTTCCTCAAATATAATCTGTGGTCTTTACTTTGATTGGGCTTTCACAGATCATTCAGCCTGACCTAAAATAGAATTTAATTTTTTTTCACTCTGATCACTTATGATCCCAGCACATCTTTGATCATCTTATTTCTGAGTTTTTATTTCAACATGGCATCTTGTACCTCAGCAAAGACTTCCCCTACAACAAGTCAACTTTCAGTTAGATGAGGCTGCACCTCTCTGATCTAATCTGATGAGATGTAACTTGAACGATCCTAATTCTCACAGACAGCCACTTGTTTTGATGTATATAGATGAAGCTATGGTTGTTTGTGTTCATCTGATCGTAGCCTTGCCAGGATGTTGCATGACAGTTCATAATGGAAGCCTTAGCAAATCATCATTGCAATGTGCTTACATTTAATATACTTTAATTTTGTTTTGTCTTTCAGCACCTTCATTTTATGCATCATCCATACAGAGAAACATTTGACATCACTGTTAGCATATTCTCTTATAGCAGCTGCACATTTCTACAAAACTCTGCAAATGAATGCACTGCACATCTCCAGCAGGTTAATTTATTTCTCACAGTTTTTCTCTTTTCTGTAAACACTATTTGTGTTAATTTATGTACTACAACAAGGAAACATAAGAAACACTCATAAATAATAATTAATATTAAAAATGAGACCATACAGGCATGCTACCATTAACACACAGCTTGTCTTATTTGCACATACTCAGACATCAAAAAGTCAATAGATCATTAGCTCATTACAGCCGAGTGACATGTCCAAGCATTTCTGTTGTTACATCCTACTGTCACCTCTAGGCATCAGATATTGCTGCTTCACATTTGCATTAACAATTCCAAAACCAGTTCCAAAGAACTGCCTGCTCACACCCTTGCTCTCCCCTCCCCCTTCCCTGTTTATTACCTTAAGACAATCCCAAAGTTAATAAATATTACCTGTGGCAAGAACCATTTTTAAAACTACAACCACCCTTGTCATTATCATATGTTCATTTATCAGTTAACTCTGTTACCTGATTGTTTCCAGCCCCGTCATAAGAGCAATTAACAGGGTCTCTACCCACATTGCTCCCCACCCTGCCCACTATTCCCTCCCGCCCCCAGTGGCCCCACCTTTATTACACTCACAAACCCCTCCCATCTTTCCAGTAGCCAACCACAGCACTAACCCAACACTACCTCCTCCATCTTCCCACTACTCACACCTCCTCAATTAACATGTACAAGCATACCTTACCTATGCTCAAGGCATGCACTCTCCTTGCATATCTTACATTCTACCAAAGCTCCATCATTCCCCCACTCAACCACTACCACTGTACTACTACTCACACCACCACTCATGTCTCACCATCACTCAGCTCCCCTCCCACTAACTCAAGAATCATCCCTATGCACCCCCTCACATATTCTACCAACTATATTACTTAAACATAAAGCATCCCTACAACTTAACACAGTAACCCTCCCACCATACCTATTACCCAAAGAGCACAATCAAAGTTTCCCTTATAAACAAACACATTCAAAAACTGAGAAAACTAATAACCTCATGCATATCTAAACTAGCCCTAAGTGGAGATATCCACCCCAACCCCTGCCCTACCATCTCCAACCCCAGTCCTCATAATCAGACTAGAAACCACATCTTCTCCCATATTACAGCCAATAGAAAGACAAGTGACTTCCTTCTACTAAGCCTAAATATTAGAAGAAAATCCAACAAAGTCCACGAACTCCATGCCACCATAGACTTTTACTCCCCAGATATAGTCATCCTGACAGAAACCTGGCTAAAACCACACATTACCAGTGAGCAAATACTCCCTACAGGTTATGGCATACTAAGAGTAGACCGGCTGAACAAGAAAGGAGGCGGTGTAGCTATACTATTTAAACAGCATCTAAACATCCAGATCTTAAAATCATCAGCTCCACAAATAGGCAATGAAGAAATAATATATACCAACCTCAAAATAAACCAAAACAAAACCATCAACATAATTGGATGCTACTTCCCACCTGGTCAAAACATCCCTCCACTAGAACACCTCCTCAGCTAGTCTACCCACCATCTCCCCCAAGAAACTATCATTTTAGGTGATTTCAGTATTGACTGGCAATCCTGTTCTGGCAACCATCCAACCCATCATGTAAACCTTCATGGCTTCACCCAACTAGTCCAGTCGCAAACCAGGATAAATAAAAACTACAGCAAGCACACTACCCTGGACTGGATACTAGTCAGTAAGAGCCCACACTCATATATAACAGGCTGCTTATCAGATAGTCTCAGTGATCACTCCCCAACATTCCTTCTAAAAAAATACCTATACCAAGCTAAACCTGTCATCTACCGTCAAATACGTAAAAAACTAAACTTTAACCCACTCACATTCATCTCATCCCTCAAAGAATGTAACTGGCATCCTCTAAAGTACCTAAGTCTTGACGCAGTTGAATTTTTTAATACTACCTTCCTGAGCATCCTTAATTACCATGCCCCCATAAGACTTTCCAGAATCAAAGCACACCCTCCCCGTGGCTACAGAAAACCACTAAGTCAGAAAAGAAAAACAGGGTAAAGCCTGGGAGCACTGGCGCAAAACCAAAACCCCCTCAACTAGACAGAAATTCCTAGAACTACGCAATAGAGTCAAAAAGCTAATAAAACAGGACAAATTCCAAAACTACCAGTCTGCCCTAGACTCCTCTCAACACAGCCTCAAACAATTCTGGTCCTCCATAAACTCCATCCTCCACCCAGGTAAAGTCAGTACCCCTCCTCCTAACATCCCTCACTCCTCAGAAAATATTGCTACCTCATTCAACACACACAACACAAACCATACTATCACTAGCTAAACAACACAACCCCCCTCCTCTCCAACTCACACCTTCAACTAGTAATCTCCCCACTGACTTCTCTTTTTCTATTGTACCTACCTGCAACATAAAAAAACTCTTAACTAAACTTAAGCCCACCAAATTAGCAGCAGACAACCTCCCAAGTGAATACCTACAAATCGCAGCTGATGCTCTGGCCTACCCAGTATCCATCTTGATTAACCGATCTCTGTCAGAAAGTTACGTTCCCACACTGTGGAAAGTATCACATATAATTCCCCTCCACAAAGGCGGACCCTCCACAGAACTAACCAATTACCACCCCATAGCTATTCTCTCTCCACTCTCCAAAATACTAGAGAGATGCATACACTCTCAGGTCTCAGACTACCTCCTTACTAACAACCTCCTTTCCAATACTCAGCATGGTTTCCGACCAAACCATAGCACCACCACTGCCTTACTCTCCTTTACTAACACTATCCTTCAGCATAAAACAATGGCTATCTCTCCTCTGCTACTTTCCTAGACCTATCTAAAGCATTTGACATGGTCCCACACAAACTTATCTCTGTCCTCAATAACCTATCCTTCTCACAATCAGTCACCAACTGGTTTCAGAGTTACCTGTCTGACCGCCAACAATCCATTGTATGGCAGAATGACATATCTCCCCAACTACCTGTCTCTATAGGGGTTCCCCAAGGATCCATCCTTGGACCCCTACTCTTCTCTGTTTTCACCAATAATCTAGCCTCTGCCACCAAATATGGCACACTCATACAATACGCAGATGACTCAACCATCATCTGCTCAGCCCAGTCCCTACTCAAACTGCAAAAAGTCACACAGGAAGCCTTTTCCTCTGTTGAAACTTGGTTATCCGATGCCCAATTAATACTCAACCCAAACAAAACTAAACTACTCATCTTCCAACCCATCAAACATACTCAAAACAACTCTCACTTTAACATCACAGCAAAAGACAACACCACTATATACCCAACTGAACACACCAAATTGCTAGGAGTGGAAATAGGCAATAAACTAAAATTTGACATTCACATATCCTTGACCATAAAAAAAGTCCACAAAAAACTAGGAGCGCTATACAGAAATAAGCAACTTCTCACCAAAGCAGCAAAGATTTCAATAGCAAATTCCCACTTTATCTCCACCCTACTTTATGCCTGTCCAATATATACCAACCTAAGGCAATGCGATCTAAACAAGCTAGAGACCTGCTACAACAAAATCGCCAAATTCGCCACAGGGGCATCCTACCGTAGTCACCACTGTCTCTCACTTGCTGAACTGGGCTGGCTTGAACTCCCTCACCTCCTTCAATGGTATCAACTCTCACTCACCCACAAACTAGTAAATCATCCACTAAATGTCCCATCCCTCCAGAATCTACTCCAACCCTATCGCACCACCAGACCACTAAGATCAAGCAACAAAAATCACTTGCAGATCACTAAAGCCAATAACTCTGCTGGTGAAGCACTATTCTCTTGCACCATAGCCAAATTATGGAACTCCCTCCCACCCACAATTACCTCCATACCATCATGCACCCACTGAAAAACTTTACTAAAAGCGCACCTAAAAACATGCTGGCTATGCCCTTGCAACTCCCACTCTAATATCACCCTTCCCATCCAATCGCTACCTTTCTTTCCACTCCACTAACTACCTTGATTATAGCAAGCTCAGATGCTCATAAGCCAGTATTTATTATACAGCAGGAACTTCTTCTTGTAGCATTTGTTAATGTCTGTTATGTACTTCACAGATAAAGATTCTAGTTGTCTACTGATGTACTATGTTCTTCATCTGTAAATATGTTGTAAGTAATTGCTATGTAAATTGTTAATTGCTATGTAATCCAATGTAACTACTGTCTGTTTATTTTAACTGTGGAGCTTTTCTCCCCAGGCCTCCGCTGAAAATGGACCTACATCCAGTTGGATACTCCTGGTCAACAAATATAAATAAATAAATAAATAAATGTTGCATACAAGTTATTTAGAAAACTTCATTTTAAAGCTTACTTGGTGATAAATGCCACTATATTGATGCTTGACATCTTTGTCTTTCAGCTAAAGAGATATTAAATATCATTTGTGTACAATTTATTGGTATTGTAATAATTTTCATATTTCACTAAATGCCTCACCAATCCAGTAACAGACATAACTGCTTAGCCTCATAGAAAAGCTCACAGCTGCATGAAGAAACTGCTGCTAACATTATATCTGTTATTTGAATGGTACTGAGATAATGTAAGCTGTTTATACAACAGGTTTACCATCAGAAGGTCGAACCTGAGCCCATCGAATGATGGGATCATTGACCCCTTTTCGCAAAACTGACAATGTTGAATTCCGAGATTGTCGAAATATGACTACTCGTAAACCTCGGAACTGGCTTTAACATGGGTCGAGATGGGGACGAGATTCATACTTCAACAATGTCAGGTTCGACATTGTCGCCGTTTGGCCTCCAGACTTCAACTAAAGTGGGTTCGACTGAAACCACTTTGACCTTCTGATTGTCACCCATACAACATTATATAACTCATATTATAGTGGTTATTGTGGCTTTTAAAGTCCAGTTTAAGGCCTGGAATTTAATGAATGCAGCCATATTTTGCAATTTACAGATTTCTATTAATACTTATGGTTCTAGAAATAAGAAAACTTATTTGAACTATGAGTTATTTATTTTAAAAGGCTCAGGTCACTCCAACTGGGAGTTAAAGTCCAAAGTCCAAAGAGCTCCACTGAAGGGAATGAGTTAGTATCAAAAATGGCCAATGGTTTCACCATACCCTTGGCATAGATGGATAAACCCTTGACTGTATCCCAGATGACCCATCTTGAATTTAGCAACATGGTCAATGGAGGGATTAGGTGGGGGAGGAATTGAGCTAATGGATGATGATGGCTTGTCCATCATCCGGGGTGGGGTGGGGGGGGGATCTCACTGCACTGACAACACCAGCATGAATGTAGATATATCACACACAGTAATGAGTCCATACATTTTCTTGAAGAGCTTACCCAGTTTATTCAGCATAGGTGGTATTACAGATTCTTCTGCTGAAAGGCAAGATCTGCAAATCAGATAATCCACTAAAGGTGGAGGTTGTTATGATAATCCATAGGACTCTAATATTTCTCCGTTTCCTAGCATCTGGTTCTTGCCTGCAATAGGAATTATCAAGCTAATTACACATTCTGACTGGAGAACAAATGAGCTGTAGGCCTGTTGCCTTGGCTGCTGAATCCTGGCTTTTACCCTAAAAGATGAACTAATGGGCCAACTGGAGGCAGGAAATGATAAAAATGGGACCCATTCTACAGACACCAGAAAAAAGTGGGACAAGGGAATCATCTAGTCAGTTGAGCCTCATCATGAATGATTTAAAAATCCATTGTGACATATTCATGACATTAAGTGACATATTCATAACATTAAGTGATGTATTCATAACATTAAGTCAGTCTAAACTAAAGTAAACATTGTCATTCTTGCCTTGCTTGCTTTAGAGAAGGACCTTATTCGGAGCCAACAAATAAATCCTAGAATACATTTTTGATCCAAGTAAAGTTTGTGTTTTAGGCCCTACACCTCCACTTTTGTTGATGTTTGCTGAAACTGTATTATTCTGGCTCCTTGGGAGATGCACATTTCTAATTGTGTAGTATCAGCATACAAGAGCCACTTCACTCAGTACAAGTTAGGCCTCATATTGATATGAACGTTGATACTTGCTACAGATCAGCATGAGTTTACTATCATATGCCTTTATAGTATTTTCCACAGAATCAATATCCCTTCCTGAGATGAAATTGTAGACCTTTCCTACCAGAAGTAATCAGCACTGTGCCTCTGAGCATCTTGGACAAACTTTGCATTATTACAATACCTTTGGGCCGTTTCAGTAAGATGCTAACCCTTCCTATTCCTGCACAGGTATTACTTTGACTATGACATTCATGCTTGTACTAAAGCCAGTGTTTATCACTAGCCTGAACAGAATCATCCAATTCCTGACTACTGGGAGTAACAGGAACCCATCCCACACATTTACTAAATTATCTCAATGAACCTCCATGACTTAGAAAGAACAGCATTATGAGTTTTTTTTTAAATCAGATCTGCTCCTAACTGTTCTGACTGAAATGATTTCAGAAATAACTTGCATCCCCCTAAAGCTTTGATTAACATTTCCAAGAAGACATGCCTTTAATCATAGCACCCCCAAGTAATAAACCCAAACTGGATGAGAAATCAAACAGTCCCACTGGAAAGTGCTGAATAATTTATTTCTATACCCTTAGCCTTGTTTTGACCTCAAGTAATTTGTAACATTTAAGTCTGAATTCTAGTAAGCCTTAAAAATTGAATTTCCATGGCTGTTAAGAAATTGTTTGAATAAGTACTAAAACTAGGCTCATCATCTTAACAAATAATGCCCTGGAATTAATGAAAAATAAATTGGTACATGGTTCATCTATGATCAAAATATATCATAACTGTCCTTTGCCATATTTGTCAAAGATGGACTAATCATAAAGCCTAAGAAATGTGTTGACTATTACCTAAACAAGTAGGGACGTCTGCAATTAACTGTGACATCATCATTCTGCTTCATGCATTTTCATTTTGTTTTAAAACAATGCCCACAATATCTTCAGAAAGCATCAAAAGCTTCTCAGAATTGTCTAAACAGCAGTCATGGTCCCTCACAACCACAACAGAATCTCGACATCAAAACAGTGCAAAGGTAATAATCTCTAGTCATGCCAGCTCTAACTGCATAGCCCCCGGGGCTAGGAAGCATACATGTGGGGAACTAGTATATACCTGGATTACCATTATTATAAACAGTTCAGGACACAAAACCTCAGAGGTATGTCTAATTACTTTGACACCTGCTGTCATATCCCTGTAAGGAACTCTTTCAACTACACTATCTATGCTCCTCAAAAGTTGAGAAAAAAATGTCCATTCATGATCATCTTCTCCTCCTGAAGGAACAAGCCAGTATCGTTTTTCAGATCTACACTTCTCAACTCTGAGGAGCTAAAAAAAATAAACAGCATTTACTACATTTGTATAGGCAACTGCTACAGTCTATGTCTTATGGAGTGCTAATGCCCCTCAGATTGGACTGCAGATTCAATAATGGCTGTTATTTATGAATTCCAGTAATGCACTTAGGATCAATCAGCAAGTGCTGATTACACTCGCATAATGTTTTGTTCCAAATGCAGCTGCCACCTTTGCCCCACCTTCACCATACCTCTCAACATCTTAGCACAAAAAATCTGGGCAAAGCCAAAAAAATGGTGGGACAAAGCCCTCAAAATAGGGACAAACTTTAAAAATTGCTCTCACATACTTAGAAAGTTGCTAGAATAAAAGGTATTGTATTATCATGAATTTTCTGAAGGTTATGAAATCTGCAACTCCAGTGCTTGTCATTATGAATTCTGTCCTCACTGATTTGCCACAATAAACCCACCCCCCCCACACACACACATTTTATGAGGAGCAGACCAAAAATATGAGCAGAAATCTGGGGAGTTGATTGACACATCCCTCCCTCTGTTACACAGACAAACACACACACACACTTCCCTACCTACTTCTTACACACACACATACACACATCTACCTACCTACTTCTTACATACGCACACACCTATCTACCTACCACTTAAACACTCACACAAACACCTACCTCTCACTTGTTTGTTTGTGGTCCGCACTTCAAACCTCTTCTTGTATTCAAAATCCACACATGCAGAAGACAAAAGACAAACAGCAGGTCTTACAAACGCAGAAGATGAAAACAGTTCACACACACTTGTTCCGTCTGTGCAACCAGACACAAAGGGTGTTCTTCTTAAAGAATGCACTTAAAACAAAAACTTTTCTTTTTTCAAATTAAAAAGAAATCTCCAGGCCAGGGTCCCCCTCCCAACAAGATGCAAGCAACCCACATTTTGGGAACCTCTGATCTAGGCCATCTCCCTTCTACTTCTATGGAGGCAGTAGTAACATTTCTTAAAAAACATGGATTAGACAATAAAGAGTCAGGAAATTTCTGCTCAATTTCCATGGTCGTTGTATGTGCTAAGATTTTAGTCAAAATACTAACCTCTTGGCTACTTTGGGTTTTGGTCAAACATATACCCCCAGTGAAGACTGGTTTGCAAAAATGACATCAATCTGCTCAACATTTTGTGGTTATTATACTACAAGGTCCATTCTTATACCTGTCGTGGCACTTCTTGAAATTAGCAAAGCATCTGATTTTCTAGCGTGTATTTCTTGTTTCTAGTGCTGTGGTAACCAGTGGACTTGGTCCAGTTATTATGTATTGGATAAAGATCTTGCAGAAGTATAGCCAGGGTCATACCTCTCAACTGTCCCTGATTTGGGCTGAAATCCGAGCTCTGTCCCTCTTAATTCCATCTAAAAGGGTGGCTTTTGGAAAAAAAGGTGATTAATTACACAATGAATAATGACCTTAATTAGAGTTACAGACTTCTTTAACTTTAGATTGAAAAAAGCATATTCACTCATGCTCTGTTATTTTATCAATATATCAAGTTAATACTACTAATATATAAAAAGTATCCATGATTATTTCTAGATTTGTCCCTGATTCTGTTGGGATTGTTCCCTTTTCGGTTGAGATCTATGGGCAGGTAGGTGTGTGTGTGTGTGTGTGTGTGTGTGTGTGTGTGTGTGTGGGCAGGTAAGTGTGTGTGTGTGTGTGTGTGTGTGTGTGTGTGTGTGTGTGTGTATGTGTGTGTGTGTGTGTGTGTGTGTGTGAGACAGGGAGGTAGGTGTATGTGTGTGTGTGTGAATACTACTGCAGAAGTCCAGTTAATGGAAATGTTAACATATGCTCTGAAATTAATGCTGTTTGGGAACTTATAATGGAAGAATTCTATATAACCATTAAAACTTGGCTGATATTCTGATTGTAGAAGGGTCCGTAGTATTTTTGAGTGTTAAAGAGTAGCCAAAAGGCCAAAAGGTCTTGCAGGTGAGTAATGGAAGATGTGCCCTACTTGTTTATTACTGCCCTTAATTAAAAAATGATATCATGTGCAGCTAGCTCCAACTTGCGATCTGACCCAGACAATGACAGGCATGTGGTATTTTAGAGCACATGTCTATTTCTCTGCTGAGCAGACCGATGGAAAACCACTTGGTAACTAGTAGCAAGTAGTGGGTCATGAAAAATTACCATTTTGGGTCTCATTCCATAAAAGTTTTGGAACCACTGAAGAGCCTAGATAAAAGGCATTATCATAACTACTGAAAAAACATGTATTCAAGAAAACTCATCTAAATTATATAACTCAAAAGGCAAACCATATCTGCAATGTCACTTCTTCCTTCCAAGTCTCTGATAACCACTAGAATTTTACATTAGCTTAATGTGGACTCTAATGCTAAAACTACTCAATAATAGTCATTGGAAAGCCATTGTGGAATGGTATTGACCCCTCTTCCCACTCCTGTTTACTGGATAAAGACAGAATGTCTTCTGAATCACTTCACGTCATTTACATACCTCCAGTGACCTTATAGCCAATCTGTATGTTCACATAACATACTGTTTATAAGGCATTGACTTATGAATCTGGTCTGTTCCACCTCAGTACAGACCTACTGATGATTCATGGCTCTGCAGTTGTCTCATTCCAGGCTAATCTAACACCACATTCACGGTGATTCCCAATTATGAGGGGCTCCTGAGTGTACAGTGTTTTTTTAAAAAAAAACTACTCTACTTTTGATCAGCAGAAAATCGATTTATTGACTAAACTACTTGAAATAGTTTTGGAACATAATGTTTTTGTATTTGGCCAACAATATTACAAGCAATGCAATGGCGTGGCTATGGGCATTGCATGTGCTAATAGTTACGCCAATGCTGTAATAGTTGCTTGGGAGTTACAACATATATTGCAGGGCCCATAGAAGAATTTTATTTTATTTTATAGAAGATTTGTCAATGATCTTTTTATTTTGTGGGGAAGTACTTATGAACTTTTTGAGAGTTTCAAACATATTTGAACAATACGACATAATATTTACATTTTATTTATAAGTATTATATGTCTGAGATTGATTTTCTTGATGTTAAAGTAATTAGGGAGCACACAGGTGAAATTTATACCAAATTATACTGGAAGGGATGCTATGTTAATCACCTTCTGCATAGAGAGAGTTCACACCCCCCATATATATTAAAGAATGTTGTCTGCAATCAAATTTATAGGGCCTCGAGACTTAATGTCAGGGATGTTGACTTTGCACGGCAAGTTGATGTAGCTATTGATCATTTACAAGAAAGGGGCTATAATGATCAAGTGATTCTACCTAACGTCTCAGTAGTTGTAGAGAAAAGATGTACATAAGCTCTACCATATTTTTCTGCTAAGGATGGAGCTATGAATAGGTTTAAAAATAAATAGTGGAGCATGACTAATACTAAACTTAAAGTCCCTTTAGTTACACTTTGGATGTTGATAAGTATATGAAAATAATAAAAAAGCACTGGAATATTCTTACTACAGATGCTGATGTGGCCAATTTTATTGATTCTGAGCCCAAATTTATGTTTAGAAGTAGTAGGTCTCCAAGGAGGAAACTGTGCTATCCTAAGGATAGTCAGCAGAGCATGGCAGGTGTGGGTACTACACCATGTGGTAAATGTAAATATTGCCTGTTTTTGGATACTAGAGGCAGTTTTTATCATCCGGATCAAAAGAAGACTTATAAATTTAATATCTCAGCCACCTGTACAACAGAACATAGGTTCATAGTTTGTTACTAGGCTATCTGCCCTAGGGCCTATACAAGCCTAACCATAACAATTCCCTGGCTATTTCTTCCCATACTATTTACTTCCCTGGGCCCCTGTCTAGCAGGGCAACTGACGTGAGCCCCAGGGTGAATTTCCTTTCTCCCATCCAATCATCAAGGTTCCTTTTGAAGAGGGCCAAAGAAGTGATTTGCTTGACATGTATGGGCAGTCTATTCCAGAGTCTGGGGAGTCTCTGGGTCAGGATCCTATCCCTCCAGCATGTTTTGTTTATTGTGATGACAAGGTTTAGATCCCTGGAGTGTGTTGCTCTGAGGGATTGGGATTTCTTTAAGTGTAACATGTCCAACAGCTCTGGGTTTGACATGGCCTTGTATGTTAAGCACAGATTGCCTCAGAGTAGACCATATGTGACAGAGTATAGCTGGAGTTTTTTAGGCGGTCAGCATAGGGCATCTGCTTTAGGCCTGTGATTCTTTTAGTGAGGTATTTCTGCTGCCTTTCCAGTTGTTGCAGATGTCTTGAGAGGTACATACCAAATGGGGCATTGTATTCTATAAAGGGTCTAATGAGGGATGAGTACAGTGGGACAATGACCTCCTTTTTTCTGGATGAAAAGCCCTTAGTGATGAGGTGTGCCACATAGAAGGATTTCCTGACTGTTGTGGTGATGTGGTTATTGAAGGCGAGACCACTGTCCACCTGTGTCCCTAAGTCTCTTATCACACTTTCGATGTTTAGCGTACTGCCACCTATGTGGTAATTCATGGGTACATGTTTTTTTTCCCCAAAGGGGATAACTATACATTTCTTGGCACTGAGCTTGAGCCCATGGCTCTGGCACCAAGCATCTGCTTCTGTATCTTGCCCACTGCATACAATGTAGTAAATTTTATATTGGCAAGACGGACAGGCCCTTTAAAGATCATATTAGAGAACACATTTATAACATTAGTAAGTTAAACTGTGTCAATGCCCTAACCAAACATGTTAAAAATATTGACTCTATGCATCACTTTAAGTTTTTAGTTATAGGAAGAATTTATGAAAATGTTAGAATATGTGATATATGGCTAAGAACAGAAGAGTTAGAGTCTACATGGATAGTTAGGATGAGAGCTGATGCAGGGAGTGGATTGAATGAGTGTGTACCACTTAGACCTAAATTAAAGTCTAGACCTCTTAGAAGGTAGTTTTATTTAAGTGTGTTTATTATTTTATATATATATGTTTTATGTAATAATGCATTTTATTCTTTAGTGAGGTTTTTTTCTTTAAATTTATTAATTGGACATTGTCACATGATTTCATTAACTGTTTAAAAAGGGTGTGTTTTTGAAGTGTACTTTTATTATACCTGATGAAGCAACTTTGTGAAAGCGCTTATGTTTGTTCTGTGTACCAGTAAAGTTTTTTATACTGGAAGCAGCAGCAGCCATGGTTGTGTCCTTATTGGTTTTTGTGTCTACATATTTTGCTATTTTGCTTCTTTGGACACATTTATTGGGTTGTTGGTGGTACTGTTTCTACAGTTCTGAAAATAAAACAAATAGCAAGTCATATTACTGATTCTCCTTATATTAGTTGTATAAATAATCATAACTCAACTTCCCAAAGATCTGTGAACACTTCCTCGTTACATCAGTGGAAGAATTAAAAATAAAAAAGTCATACAGCAAGTTATAGATGAAGGAACCTTCTCACAGCTGTACCTTCCTGCAGCCTACTGTCTCACCTTACATTTTAAGTGAATTTCAGTCAAGGACGCTAAAACTCTCCAATAAATAAACAGATCCTCATGTGATAACTTTAGTACATTTCATCTCTCAGTTTTTAGGATTGTAGCACCTAAAATTACTAACTCCTTCACTCATATACTGTATGCATAATCTCACATTACTACCAGTAATTCTCTATCCCAAAAAATCTCTACTTGTAAGGATCATAAAGACTATAGGGCTAGTTAAAATCTGTCCTTTAACTAAAATGTTTGACAAGTTGTTATGCAAGCAACTGTTTAAATACATTAATACCCGAGCTCTGCTATATAATCAGCAGTTTTTTTTTTTTTTTTTTTTTTTTTTTGTGCAGTGCCTTCAGTAAAATGATGACATTACACACAGATTTCAATAACATATACTTTGATATGAATGAAGGACTAATTACTGGTTGTCTTTCTGCATTTATGACTGGGCATTTGAAACAGTCTGTGACACACTCCTACCAAATACATTTTGCAAACTTAACTTTGGTGCTACCATACTGAAGTGAGGCAAACGTTTATCTGCAGGAAAGAACCTTTCAAGTCCATAGTAATATTTCATGGTAGGCACCCTAAATACTGGCATACCTCAAGGGTGAGTCATATGACCTTTACTCTGCTCCCTCTTTATAAATGATCTAACATATGACCTCACATCCCTTAATCTAGTAATTTATACTGATGATATATTGCTCTCTGAAAGAAGTGTACTTGCAACAGATCTTCTGCTTAAGTTGTAGTCCAGTTTCATGTCCTTCTTTAATACTCCAGTATGTTAATCATTTACTCCAACAGATCTAGTGTTATTTGCCATACTACAAAAAAGTTAGTTTGCTTAGCACCACCTTTACTGAATAATAACTGAAATAGCAGAACCCCAAATGTTACTGAACAGATATACCTTGGTCTTAAGGTGGGTCCTTCATTAACCTTTACACTACCTATAGATTAAATGTTTAATAATGTTCTGCTACAACTGAATTTGTTCTGCAAAATTTCCCACCTCTCACTGTAAGGTTTTATTCCAAAACCTGAATATGACCTTCCACTTTTAATTATTGAGCCTACCTGTAATAATCATAAGATTCAGTTTGCAGAGAATAAAATATGTAGATTCTTCCTTCTGTCTGATGCATCATCTGTATGACATCCTGAAAGGATTCATTTAGTAACCTGTGGCTATCAATGATAGACTGCTACTACTAGGCCCAATGCTATTCAAAGTAAAAAAAAAAAAAATCGGGATTCGTCCAACCATGAAAACACAAAACTCACAACCAGACAGCAGACATCCAGAGAAAGAGGTAGTCAAGAGGAAGTCAGCACCTTGGTTAGATTGTACATTAAAACTTTTATGTGAACATATTCCCTTCAGACTAGGATCAACTACATATAGTCACCTACTAGCACAAGTAAAGAAAGAAAACTGAATAGCTTTAAATGTAAACTAAAAGAACATCTTAAGGATACTAGATGTACTGGGTTCTGTGAGAGTGGTTAACTCTACTGATATTAAGGTACACTGAAGTTAAATTTGTATATTTTTCTACATATTTTTGTTTCTTGTGGAAATCAATACTTTAATTACATTACTAGTGATGTGCAAATCTGTACTCTGATTTCAGTTATGGCTAAGGCTCATTGAAGCAAACGGCCAACTGACTAGCCCACTCACTTGGTCATTAAAAAGCAAATAAATATTTATCACACCTCTCCTGTACACTGGAAAAAGAAAGACTGTCTCCTGAATCACTTCCTGTCATTCATGTGTCCCCAGTGACCTTGTAGTCTGGAGATAATCCTGAAGGGAAGTTATACGTAGTAGTTCTCATGCAACCTCCTGTGATGCTGTTTCAATGGATTCCTTGGTCCAAATGTATACTTGTCACTATTTCTTATTGACTTCTTGTCTGTTATTGAAAGGAGACAAGATGGGCTGGAATTTAATACTAAATTTAATTAGCAGATGAATAGCACATTAGAATCTAAGAATATTAAAAATAAATTGACTTTGCAGCTGATAGCACAAATACAAGCCCTTATTCTGGTATATGATTGAAGGACAGCTGATGTTCCCATCATCAAATTAAAAAAAAGAATTAGGAGTTGGACTCATTTGATAACTGTATCTGAGGAAACGTCACTTCAGATTGTTGCCTACAATATCACAGGGCGACTCATTTCCAGTGATGCCCTTTAAGAGTTGCATTGTTAGGGAGGATCTAAGAGTGGATTTGTCATATTAAGAATGGATTCAGTGTTATTTAATGATAATTCTGGTGGGCGTAGTTCATATTTGGGTGAAAGGATTTTGAATTAAGCATAGGGGTTTTGTTGGGACCATAGGTCTTTTGTGGTGCTGACTAAGAACTTTTATATAAGCTACATGGTGGCCAAAAGCAAAAGTGACATGTGGGATAATATTATTTAATCTGAAAGTAGAAAACCACCTTGCAGAAAAAGCATTTATACAGTGGCTCTGAAAGGGATCTCTACAGTACTGAATCAGGAACTGGCAAGTAGACACCAAATCCAGGGTCATAGACAAGGCAGCTGTGTCCAGAGCTAAAGCTAGGAAAATCTTAGTTCTAGTTCTTCGCCTCATTATTAACGCTCAGAATAGCCCAGTGTTTCCTCTCTATGTCTTCCACCTGAGCAGAACTAGTAGGAAAGGTGTGTATACATTTCCCATCGTGACTCTTATTAACTTTATTCACCTGACGACCTGTGGTCCTTCCAGTACATAACCTGATTTAGACTGGTTTGGTGAAGTGAGACTAAAATATCTCCTTGAAAAATCCACCTTTGTTAGAAGAAGAGACACTAACTTAAAGGAATTATTTGAAATGAATGAGACCAAAAACACAAAGTAATGGTGGGAAATGGGGGGACTTATAGATGTGGCTCATGTAACCAGTGTGGGTACATGTTAGACAAACATGAAGTTTATATACCATCCAGGAAACATTGGGTGAGAGCTACAGGTTTTATAACTGTAACTCACAAGGACTAGTTTATTTGATGATACGTGAGACCTGCTGTAGTTTCCACATTGGAAAAACAGAGAGGAGTTTAATGCGGAGTGTATACGAGCGCATGTATGATGTGATTAGGGCTAAAGAATCCAACGCATTATACAAGCATTCTACAAGCATTCTAGGCTATGCAATGATATGAAACCAACATTTTTTGTATTGAAACAGGTGGCTATTGATCCCCAGGGAGGGTGCTGGGAAGCCAGGCTAGAATATAGAGAGCTTTTCTGGCAACTTAGGTTAGATTCAGGAAGGACCTCGGGTTTAAATGATCAAATCAGCATCAACAGTGTACTGAAACTTAGAGCAGCAAAATTATAAGAGGGTAACTACAATATGTACTATAACACATGTATCCATGTGGTTTTTATAAGTAGAGACAAATGACAACTGTTTAGATTTTCACAGTATTTTAAAATAGGTAATTTATAAAGTATATACAAAACATGATTTCTGATTATACATTTTTTTAACATACATTATGATTGTGCTCTAGTTTGGTAGGAAGTGAGGGACATTTATGGCTTTATCTACAATCTAAGTGAAGGATGCATGGTACGAATGTACACATTCCATTTTAGAATTGACTGCATAGGGTTCTTTAATTTGTTAATTGATTAATTGTTGTGGTTTTAATGGTTGATGGCAGTATTTATAGTAGTGAGTCAGGTAGTTGAATTTGTTCTGATGAAGCCTGGTGGTTCCAGGTGAAAGAGCTTAACCTTGTGATTTATTTTGGTGACATTGTGTTACCTTGTGCCTTACTTATTGCTCTGTGGATATGCAATAAACGTTTTTGGCTCCGCTGTCCTGCTTGGCCTTGAAGTTCCTAATTATTTGTTTGTTGAACTGCTTTTGGATTAATATTGGTAATCCTATATGGTATCCTCACCCTAAATAATCTCATTCCTTCCGGTACAGCTCTTTTGAGTGTATACTTTTAACTCCCAGCGGCATGGCTTGAGCCTTTAAAAAAATTAAATTACTAGAATACTGTAATTGGCAAACTGTTCAGGATACATCAGTCTTTATATTACTGGCAGTCATTCAGTTTGAAGCTTTAAAATGGATTTCATAAGTTAAAATAAAGGCAATGAATATTACTTCTGTAATGCTGTATAAACTGCTTATGCTATCTCAGTAACCATTCAAGCAAGGCACATAATCCCAGCAGGATTTTCTTCATAAAGGTGTGAACTTTCATATGAGGCTATGCAATCCTGTCTGTGTTACATGAATGGTGATATTCAGAAAAACATGAAAATGAAAATTATTACAATTCAACTAAACAGTACACAAATAATATTTAATTCCTTTTTACCTGCATTAGATTAAGGCCAAATATCAAAACAACTGTGTTTGCCACTGTGTATGCTTTAAGATTAAATATTCTGATATCTTGTATGTAGCATGGTTTTGGAATTATTAATGCAAATATGAACAAGTAATATTTCATGCCTGGAGGTGTCAGTAGGAGGTTAACTGCAGAAATGCCTAGAGCCACACTCGGCTGTGATGACATCTAAAAATGAGACAATCCAGAGAACATATACTAAAAGGTCTGGCTTGTTTAATAAATAATGATAGACTGGAAAATCTTGGTCTAAACTCATTTAAACTATGACAAGATTAAGGATGACTTACTGTATCTTTGCAGAGCTTTCCAAGAGGAGCATAGGCTTCATCTTGATTTGCAGCCATCAAGCAAAGTGAAACTAAGCAGCACTTAGAACAGAAATAACAAAGAAATTTAAGAGTTTTTTTTTTCATTGAGAACTGTCATTTAGTAGAGTAATTTGCCTCAAGAGCTCAAAAATTCTTAGAGCATCAAAAAAATTAACATGTTTGGAAATATTCCTTGATTAAAAAATGTTACAGTGTTAGTCTGCTGAAAAGTATTATGGACTTTTATCCTTTGCATGTAGATATGGTATATGATACCAGGAAAACACTACCAGTAACAATTTTGTCTCTAGAGAGAATTGCAGCAGTCAGTATTCATACCCATTTTAGAACTGTATGTTTTTTTAACAAATATTCATTCAGTTAATGCATATCAATATTATAAGGCGATTGTGAGTGAAATGAAGTCACCCACATTCATTTTAGCATTTTTGCCATTAGTAGATGGGATTCCATTAATTTAGTCTAAATTAATTTGGTCTAATATAGATATTAAGCATTAAGCTAATGTTCATTTCATCAAATGTATTTCATTTTTTGACCATGTGCATTTAGTTTTGTTAGTAGTGTAAGTGATTCTTGTGTTTGATCAATTTTCACAGTTAAAGATTACGATGTGGCTGGTCTTTGCAAGATTGCACACAGTGGGTTATGGGGACCGGATCTTCCACCTCTCTTGTGTGATCTCACAGTTGGAATCTCTCTTTAGCATGGGGTGGACGGGGGGGGGGGGTGCCCATCTGCATAACTATTATTTTCTTTCTTTTTTTTGTTGTTGTTTTCTTTTAGATTAAATGGAATTAGATGCATTGAACTTAACCTAAATGAGTTTAGATGATTCAAATAGACCCAGTGTTGCATGGAAGTGTAATGTGTTTGTCTGAGGGGGACAATAATAAAAAATATCCAAATAAGATGTACCTTTTTGTCCATCAGCTTCTGCTACCATTGAACTAAAGAAATTTAAAAGCAGGAATCTGAGTGTTTCATGGGCGCTTCTGAAATGTATTAAAATTCTACTCAATCAAGAATAATGGTTAAAGATCCCTTACAAAATTAGCAAATCAAGCATCAGTCACATGATATTTAGTATAGGTTAACCAGTTAACTGCAAATTCTCTTATCTACTACATTAGGTAATAAACCACTGTATGTCAAATGGTCAAGGCAGAAAATGCACCATCATGGAAATCACAAATGCTGGTGAGATGGCCAGAGAAATTATTAGCTAATGCTTTTGCAGAACATAACTTTAAGTAACACTTCCACAGGAGTTTGTCTAATAACAGAGGAGGTTAAGACATGAAGTCTGAATGGAACCAACTCAAGACCTCAACAGCTAAGACAGCAACAAGGATCTGTAGCCAAAAGGGTGTCATCAGTATTTCTGATAGGAATTCAAGGGCTACTGATTGACAACTGTGGTATAGGAAGGCATCAGGTTAAAGAAATATACTTTATTTGCAATGCTACCAGGGCATTCCAAGACATGAGTGATAGCTTTCTAATAATTCAGGGCGGCAGTAGCTGCTGAGGTTACAGAAGCAAAGACCTAAGTGTGGGAGGAGTCTGACAAGATCACAAATAATACATTGTGTATAGTCTCAAAAAAGAGGTTCTGGCAAAATATTCAGAGGCTCAGGAGGGGAAGGCAGGATATTACCCATGTTGTTCACAACAACAAAGTTAGAGAACAACAGCTGGGGAAATTGTAGAGTGGCAGAAGAAAAAACTTTATGAAATCCATAATCTGGAGGACACATCCTCCACTAGAGAGGAAAAACAAGATAGAGATGATGGAAACAAATCAGTTTCAGTAGATGAAGTGATTGTAGTGATTAAAAATTTCCACCAGAGATCCAACAGGAAATGCTGAACATGCTGGAAACTGATGGGGTTTTGTTGTTAACACATCTGTCCAGTGTTGTGCAGAAGATTGGGCAGTACTGCTAGACAGGCAGACTGGGGCAGTGGTGCTTAATTTTAAAAGGGAGTGACAAGAAGGTATGTAACTGTTGTAGAGGAACTACACTGAATGGAATCCTGAGAAAACATATGTGAGCCTGCTGGAAAAGTGCCTGTGCCCAACAGCTGAACCTCTGATTCAGGAAGAATAATGCAAATTCCATCATGACCACGATATACATAACTCTTTGCCCAACAATATATATTAGAGAGGTTACTGGTGTTTGTCAATACTGTCTACACATGTTTTCTGGACTTGAAGAAGGCATATACCAAGGTAACAAAGGAAAAACACATGGAAAGGAGGTGAGTACAGTATGCATGATTTACCACACTGAGGAAAAAAACAGCACAATAGTTGAGCATAAAAATTATTTATTATACCTCAAACAGAACAAATAAAGACATCAGTTCAACTAATTACTGTGCTTATCACTGACAAGAAGCCCATTACTTGGATGAAACTGGTTTATGTAACCAAGTAATTCAGAACATTTTGTGGGAGGGGGGGGGTTCTATGGCTTTGCTCTGTCTATTTTGTAATAAAAGTTGCATTGCAACATACTCATTAAGTGAAATATATTCCAGATAGGCAAAGGACCTCTGAAAGGGTATGCCTGTTTAAGATATTCATGAAAAGGAATCAAGGTATAGTCAAACTACGGAGAGAATATCATTTGCTGATGTGAAGGTTAGATTTTTTTTGCTTGTACATGATGTTGCTCTTGCAGCCATAAGTGACCAGGGTCTATATTTGAACATCAAAGTTTCAAAACTTTGAATGTTCTAATATCAACCCCTATTCAGCAAATGTTGAATATAGCGAAGCTACAGAAAACCAAATTTTTTCCTAGGGAAAGAATTTGGTTGTCTGTTTATGTCACTTCGCTATTTTCAGTGCTGTGGTGGAAAGTTACGGGTCAGGTTCAGGTAAGTGTGAGATTGGGCTCGGGTTAGGTGAGTTAGGGTAGAGTGCAGGTTAGGTATGTGTGCGATTGTGTGGACATGAGGGTTAGGGCGGGTTAGGTGAGTTAGGGTTAGGGCACGGGTCAGGTAAGTGGGCGATTGTGTGGACGTGAGGGTTAGGGCAGGGTACATGAGTTAGGGTAAGGGCGCGGATGAGGTGAGTGTGCGATAGTGATGGACCTTAGGGTTTGGGTTAAGGTAAGTGGATAGTTAGTGGTGTATGTACAGTTTAGTGTAGGGTTAGATGTAAGATTTTAGGTGTATGTATGTGGATTGCTGTCTGTTTGGTGTGCTTGTGTTGTGTGTATGTGTTTTGGAGCAGCAAATTTTTTTCCCTAGGAAAAAATTCGCTGCTCTGCATGTTCGATGTTGTCAGCGTTTGCTGAATAGGGATCGATACTAGAACATTCAAAGGTTTGAAACTTCGATGTTCTATAGACCCAGTGACCATGACCTCCAGCATGCAATGGAGTGGCTCAATGTGGTGTGTGTGTGTGTGTGTGTGTGTGTGTGTGTGTGTGTGTGTGTGTGTGTGTGTGTGTGTGTGTGTGTGTGTGTGTGTGTGTGTGTGTGTGTGTGTGTGTGCGTGTGCGTGTGCGTGTGTGTGTGTGTGTGTGTGTGTGTGTGAAGTCAGTGGAATGAAAATCAGAACTTACAAATAAGAAGTCATAGCAGTCTACCAAGAAAAGAGAAGAGAGGATAGGTTCATAGGTTCATACTAGGCTATCTGCTCTAGGGCATTTACAAGCCTAGCCAGAGTGTGTTTGGCTTTTTCCACCCCTTGGAATGAGTTTACTGTGCCCTTTTTAAGGTTGTGTTTACTGTGCCTCTGTCTAGTAGTGACACAGAAGTGATCCCCGGGGTTAACCTACGATCTCCCATCCACTCGTTGAGGAGAGTCAGTGAGGGTCTCTGCCTAACATGGACTGGGATTCTATTCCAGAGTGATGGGAGCCTCTGGGTTATGAATCTGTCCCTCCAGCATGTCCTATTTATTTCTGTGCTGAGGTTCAAGACACTCGATCGCGTAGCTCTAAGGGATTTGGATTTTCTGAGGTGGAACATGTCCATTTATTCAGGGTTGGACATGGCTTTGTACGTCAGGCATAGATCGCCTCTGAGTAGGCGGTATGCAACTGAGTAGAGCTGGAGTTTCTTTAGCCGAGCAGCATATGGCATCTGTTTGAGTCCCTTGATCCTCTTAGTGAGGTACTTTTGGGGTCTTTCTATTTGCTGCAGGTGTCGGGTAAGGTAAATCCCAAATGGGGGTTGTACTCAGTTATGGGCCTGATGAGGGATGAGTAAAGGGGCACAATGACCTCCCTTGATCTAGATGTGAATCCTTTCATGATAAGGTGGGCTATATAGAAGGTCTTCCTTACCACTTTGGCAATGTGGTTGTCAAAGAAGAGGTTACTATCAACTTGGGTCCCCAGGTCCCTAATTACTTCTTCTGTACTTAATGAATTTCCTCCTATGTGGTAATTTGTGGGCACTTTGTTTTTGCCAAAGGGTATAACTATACACTTTTTGGCATTTAGTTTAAGGCCATGGCTCTGGCACCAGTTATCCAGCTCTATGAGACCCTTTTGGAGGATGCTTATATCAGCTGGAGAGTCAATTATGGTGCCCAGTTTGCATTCATCTGCGAACTTGGTCAGCCACAGTCCTCCCGTGTTAGCCTGTACCTCAGAAAAATATATTCCGATTAAGAGAGGTCCCAGGACTGAGCCCTGTGGGATGCCACTTGTAACAGGTTTAGAGTCTGACATGGCTCCAGCAATTCTGACCATGTGGGTTCTGTCCTTGAGCCAGTTTGCAACCCATCTTATGACATAGGGGTTTATATTTAGGCTGGAGAGTTTCTCTATGATGACCGAGTGGGGTATTGTGTCAAAGGCTTTTGCGAGGTCTAGGTAGGCTGTGTGGACCACCTTACCCTCATCAATGGCCTTGGTGACTGTTTCAAAGAAATCTACCAGGTTCAGGAGGCAGGATCTGCCCTTGACAAAGCCGAATTGGGTAGGATCCGGTGTCTGTAGGTCCCCAATGTATTTGTTTATGAGCTCCATAATGATCCTCTCCATAGCTTTGCAGACCAGGCTAGTCAGGCTTATGGGGCAGTAGTTTCTAGGGTCCGTAGAGATGCCTCCTTTGTGGAGTGGGACTACTGTTGCTGTACGCCATTCTTTGTGTACATATCCTGTAGTAAGGCTAAGACTGAATAGCAGCTTTATGTGAGGGTATAGCTCTTCTTGGAGTTCATGTACACGCAGCCTGGGACACCGTCCGGTCCCATTGATGCTGTGTTTTTTGCTTTGGAGAGGGCGGCTCTCACCTGGGCATCTGAGATGTCAGGGAGGCAACACTCTGCTGGGATAGATATTTGTCCTTTTGGGGAGGGAGTTTGCACTGAACCTGTCTGCCAGGATGTTGGCAATGTCTGAGGGTTCAGTGTATTTTTTGTTATTATGGACTAACTCATAGCATATCTGGGAGTTGCCACCCAGGTTTTTAACATAACTAAAGAAAGCCTTATGATTATCTTTTGTTGCTTGTGCAATTTTTCTCTCAAAAGTGGCCTTGGATGTTTTTATGAGTGATCGTAGTTTTTTGCTAGTACTGATCAGAGATGCCTTCCCTTTTAGGGATTTTGCTGTATCATGTAGTAGCTTCCTCCTTCTGTTGTACAGCTTATTTATGGCTGGGGTCCACCAGACAGGATGTCTGCCTTTGGGGGAATGGGTCTTGGTTTTATTTGGGATTGCATGATCCATGCATTCCTGAAGGTGTCAATAGAATGCGTTTATGAAGGATTCAGCAGATAGGGCCGTGGTTTCCCCTGGCCTGGGGGCCTTGAAGGATTCCACTTTGGTTTTAAGAAGTGTGAAGTTAGCTTTTGAGAAGTTCTTCACTGTGGTCTTTTGTGCTGGGGGTGGGGGTGGGGGTGGGGGCGGGATGTGGATTTCTAGTGAGATTAATTTATGGTCCGATCTTACCAATGAGGGGTATACTTCTGGTATGGAACATTGTGTTCCCATGTTAGTGATGATCAGATCTAGTATGTTTTCCCCTCTTCTGGGAGTGGTGACCAATTGTTCCATAGCATTTGAGTTTATGAATTCTAGGAACCTCTGGACTAGGATGTTGGGGCTTGAGTAATGCTCCCAGTCTATGTCTGGACAGCTGAAGTCCCCCAATATGAAGGTGTTTGGAGAGACCTTCATATTCTCCAGTGTCTTCAGGAAGGCCGAGTGGGGTTCCTGAGTTTGAGAGGGTGGTCTGTAGCATGCTACAAACTGAAAGGCAGTTTTGCCCACTGTTAGTTGCACATGGATGGTCTCCGATGCTTTGTGCAATGCCACTAACCTGGTGGTGTGGGTGTCCTTGATGAATATCGATACTCCCCCTCCTTTTGTGGTTCGGTCTGAGTTTTGGGGCCAAAAAGCATGATATGAGGTATAACCTGGTAGTGCTGGGGTGCTCTCGGGAGCCTTGAACCAGGTTTCTGTCACTGCACAGACATCGATGTTCTCCACACTGAGGAGGGCTTTGAGAGCGTGCATCTTGAGGTTTAGACTTCTGGCGTTGAGCAGCATTAACCTTAGTTTCTTTCTACTTGTGTTGTCTAAGGAGGTAAGTTTGTCTTTTGAGCCTTGCCTAAAAAAGGCACTATGGGGGTGGCAAGAGCCTTTGCCAATATCTGAAAGCCCAGGGGTGACAGGTGCAAGCCGTCCCTTGCAAAGCAAAGTGGCTTGTCGAACATGTCATCCCAGGCAGACAGATACTGGATCCCCATTGAATGACACCAATACTTACGCCAATTGTTGAAATTGATCATTTTGTCTTTATACTGAGGCATCATTCTTGGTGAGGGTAAGATGCTGCTCAAGGTCAGGGTCATACCGGCCTGGGCTACATGATCAGAGAGCTCCTCTATGTCTCTTTTCATGTAGTCCAGGGAGGTACGTCTCAGGTCATTCACACCAGCATGGACAATGACTGAGTCATATTTGTACTTGCTTTGGAGTGACCTGAGTGCTTGTGTTGTGTGGTGGATTCTAGCGCCCGACAGGCAGCTCACTGTGACCTTTTCTTTGTTCAGCCTGGTGAGTGGGATGTCAGTGTGTCTGACTATATTGTCACCTATTACAAGTGTATCAGGTATGTTGTTGAGCCTTAAGGGCTGTGGCTGTTTGGCACACTGACTTTGTGAGCTATGTGTTGCCTGCGTTTTGTTTTGGGGTAGTGGTTGCTTGGGTGTCTGCTTTGGAGGTCTCTGCTGTTTTGGCAGATTTTTATTTAGAGCCTCCGAGTATGTTTTTGTGTGTTTATGTGTTTGGTCTGCAGTTGTGGTAGGACTATGTGAGACTGGATTTGTGGTGTGTGTGGTTACCTTACCCTCCTGACTGGTTACGCTAGTACTGAGTCGAGAGAGCTCAGCCTCCAGTTTGGCTATATGGTTGCATCTCTCACATATATTTGTACTTGTTGTGAGGAGGAGAGGGTTGTCTGTGTACATGAGGGGATAGATAGTTGTCTGCAGGTGTTGGGCAGCAGTAACCTAGGCAGAGGACTTTAACTATTTGGGAAGGACTCTTATAAGTAAAGTAAAAGCAGAATGAAATGCAAGACTAGCCAAGAGATGGGTGCAGCAAATGTAGCATTGCAGGTCTTGTATCAGACTGTGGAGGTGAAGCTAGTGCTTAGTGATACAATGTTGCATCAGACTGTGGAGGTGAAGCTAGAGGTTAGGGATTCAATTTTGTATCAGACTGTGGAGGTGAAGCTACAGCTTAGGGATACAATGTTGTATCAGAGTGTGGGGGTGAAGCTAGAGCTTAGTGATACAACATTATGTCAGATTGTGGGGGTGAAACTAGAACTTAGTGACACAATGTTATATCAGACTGTGGGGGTGAAGCTAGAGCTAATGGATACAATGTTGTATCAGATTGTGGGGGTGAAACTACAGCTTAATGATACAACATTGTGTCAGACTGTGGGGTTGAAAATAGAGCTTAGTGGTACAATATTGTGTCAGACTGTGGGAGTGAAGTTAGAGCTTAGTGATACAACATTATGTCAGATTGTGGGGGTGAAACTAGAACTTAGGGATGCAATGCTGTATCAGACTGTAGGGGTGAAGTTAGAGCTCAGTGATACATTATGTCAGATTGTGGGGGTGAAACTAGAACTTAGGGATGCAATGCTGTATCAGACTGTGGGGGTGAAGCTAGAGCTTAGGGATGCAATGCTGTATCAGACTGTGGGGGTGAAGTTAGAGCTCAGTGATACAACATTATGTCAGATTGTGGGGGTGAAACTAGAACTTAGGGATGCAATGCTGTATCAGACTGTGGGGGTGAAGCTAGAGCTTAGGAATGCAATGCTGTATCAGACTGTGGGGGTGAAGCTAGAGCTTAGTGATACAACATTATGTCAGATTGTGGGGGTGAAACTAGAGCTTAGGGATGCAATGCTGTATCAGACTGTGGAGGTGAAGCTACAGCTTAGGGATACAATGTTGTATCAGAGTGTGGGGGTGAAGCTAGAGCTTAGTGATACAACATTGTGTCAGACTGTGGGGGTGAAGTTAGAGCTTAGTGATGTAATGTTGTAGCAGACTGTGGGGGTGAAGCTAGAGCTTAGGGATGCAATGCTGTATCAGACTGTGGGGGTGAAGCTAGAGCTTAGGGATGCAATGCTGTATCAGACTGTAGGGGTGAAGTTAGAGCTCAGTGATACAACATTATGTCAGATTGTGGGGGTGAAACTAGAACTTAGGGATGCAATGCTGTATCAGACTGTGGGGGTGAAGCTAGAGCTTAGGGATGCAATGCTGTATCAGACTGTGGGGGTGAAGTTAGAGCTCAGTGATACAACATTATGTCAGATTGTGGGGGTGAAACTAGAACTTAGGGATGCAATGCTGTATCAGACTGTGGGGGTGAAGCTAGAGCTTAGGAATGCAATGCTGTATCAGACTGTGGGGGTGAAGCTAGAGCTTAGTGATACAACATTATGTCAGATTGTGGGGGTGAAACTAGAGCTTAGTGATACAATGTTGTATCAGACTGTGGGGGTGAAGCTAGAGCTTAGGGATGCAATGCTGTATCAGGCTGTGGGGGTGAAGCTAGAGCTTAGTGATACAACATTATGTCAGATTGTGGGGGTGAAACTAGAGCTTAGTGATACAATGCTGTATCAGACTGTGGGGGTGAAGCTAGAGATAAAGAATGCAATGCTGTATCAGACTGTGGGGGTGAAGCTAGAGCTTAGTGATACAACATTATGTCAGATTGTGGGGGTGAAACTAGAGCTTAGTGATACAATGTTGTATCAGACTGTGGGGGTGAAGCTAGAGCTTAGGGATGCAATGCTGTATCAGACTGTGGGGGTGAAGCTAGAGCTTAGTGATACAACATTATGTCAGATTGTGGGGGTGAAACTAGAGCTTAGTGATACAATGTTGTATCAGACTGTGGGGGTGAAGCTAGAGCTTAGGGATGCAATGCTGTATCAGGCTGTGGGGGTGAAGCTAGAGCTTAGTGATACAACATTATGTCAGATTGTGGGGGTGAAACTAGAGCTTATTGATACAATGTTGTATCGGACTGTGGAGGTGAGGCTAAAGGTCAGTGATACCATAAAGCTCTCAGTACATAAGTCAATGCATGCCTCCATCCTCACCTGTATTGTTTTAGCTTTAGATAATGATGAAAACATTGAGATTATGTACAAAAGCAGTAGAAGTGACATTCCTATGCAGAGAGGTTGGGGGCCCAATCTCTATGACAGAGTGAGGAGAAGAAGAATCTTACTTGATCTTGGAGTAAGAATAGCCCAGCTTCCATTTTTGACAAACGTCATTACAGGTGATTTGAGCATCCAGTAAAGATGCTCATGGTTTGCCTCCCATGGAAGTTCCTGGTACAACTTACTGGAAGGAGGCTCCTACGTTTGCCTAGGACACCACTGAAAGAATCATATCTTTCACTTTCTGAAAGTATCTGGACATCCCACGAGATATGCTGACAACTAATGCTGTGGAAATGTACTCCGTATGATGTTGCTGTGACCCTCACCAGGAGAAGCAGTTTAGAAAATGGAATGATAACCTGCAGCAGTTCTAAACTATCATATCTATGCTGCAGATACACCTGTTTCATTGAGCAGCTGTTTTTCCATTTGCTGTAGAACAAGGTTATTGGAGAGAATCTTTTGGTTTCACAGACACTGCCAACATTTAAGTAAAAGGATGGCACATAATCTGTGTTATCAAACACGTTACTATGAAAATGGCTATCTACAGGACACATACCACAATGCCCAGAGGTGGACATTTGATGTTACATCTTAGCTTTCTTCCATTGGCAAGATGCATGGAGGTGTGCCTTGCAAATCTAACAATAAGCTTCTGGGGTTCAAGACTCATGGCAGATGTTAAATTTAATAAAAATGCATTTTGTGACCTTAGTCATACAGCATCAAATTTTCCTGGATCACCTTTGTGCATTCACTTGACCATATACATACCACATCTTATTAAAGTTCACACAGTCAGCCAAATCTTAATTTATCATCACTTATTTTGCTGAATTTTGCTTAGCCTGAAGGTAAAATTTTCAAAAACACAACTGTTTTAAACAATCCTATACACCATATCCACCCACTATCTAGGGACTCAGCCACCAAGGCCAGCACCCTCTGTAGCAGGGGTTTTCTGCATCATATCTATCTTTAAATAACAACTACTATGCCCTATGTATAGTATGGGAAGAACAACGGCACCACAGCTGAAATGACTTTTTATATAGAAATGCTCAAAACAAAATATCCTGGAAGCAATTTTGTTTTTATCTAAACTACAGTTGCCATCCTGGTTTTGTTACATGAAGATATGGAAGAATGAATGTTTACATGTTTGGATGATTTGTCATCTTTTACACAGAAGGTGATATTGTTGCATGCAAACGTACAATGTTTTAGTTTTTACAGAATTTGTACAGCTCTGTATGTCCTTTATCCCCATATGTCTGTTGCTGTTATGTAGCTGAAAAAAATATTTGTCATATAAAACTCCACTAAAACCATAAGAGCAGTAGCCTTGAGATCTCCCACAAGGCATTGCAGCATAAGTAGTTATATGGTTATCTAGGTCCACAAAGCATGTGTAAGCAAGCTCACCTAGCCTCTTCAATATCAGTGCAAGGAGTCTGTCTAGAATCTGCACTGGCCTTGCTGAATCAATGGTTCAATCATCAGATGAGTCTCCTTTCCATTTGACAAGATGAGGAATAAAATCACCCTATTAGTGGAGCACACACTTCTCTAATTTTTTTAAGAATGGGTACATTTCCTCAATATAGTTGTGCTGCCCTTTGTAACCGTTTGATATTCTGCAACTCATTAATGCTATCCAAAGAACACTAAGACTGAATTAGTGATAATGCAGACTTATATAAACTAAGTCTGAGATTGACGTTTCATAGAATATTCGTTTTTCTCCAAGGTATGTCAATGTTAGAGTTGATATGTACAAGTTCAGAATGTGGGATACAAGGATAGCCTGCCCTCCCTTCAAAAACTGACAACTTTAAAGGAGAAGAACGATGTCCAATTTCTACTGCTGTCCTGCATTTTCAAAGAAATGTTTTCATAATTTCAGGGCTCACACTTATGAGTCTCAGAATTACAGAAGGCAGCCAGTATCCTTCCCCTTCTTCCTGCACTGTAAGGGCAAATTAAGCAGCCCACCGCAAAAATAATCAATATCAAGCATTGTCTACGAAGAGCTCGTTTTTTTTTAACATTGATTCATTTGAACTGTTTAACTGCTACTATGACTTCACATAGTAATCTCATGAAATAAACCCTGCTACAGTACTTTTTTTATGTCAGGATGCTTGCAAGTCAATGCATGACTTAAGGTAGTGCAGAATTAGTACCCTATCTCTGTGTTTGCACATCTAATTACATTTTCATCATGGTGCACTTTGATATTTTTAGCATCTCCCAAACAAGGGATGGCTGATCATTGTATAATGCACCCTTCTGATGTATAACATGCTACAATGCTGCAGGGCTAGCTAAAACCTTGCAGTCCATATATTATTCTATAGTTAGCTGAGGCAGGATTTTTCCTCTGCTCATTTCTAATTATTAAATCTCAAAGCATGCTAAAGTTCTGTCATGAAATTTAATGAACCCTGTCCCAGTTGTGACAGCTTTATTTACATTTCATATCCATTGTATGTGATGGTTATTTTGACTTAAATGGGATACATTAGTAAGTCATGTATCTCCTATTAATTGTTGTTTTATGTGTTCTGTATCATAAAATATTTAAAAAAAATGAGTGGTGTGCCAATAAAACTGCCGTTTTTCTTAAAGTCTAAGGCTAACACAAAAATATATAAAATATGTATGAATTTAAGATCTTGATTAAGAAGACATTTAAAATCAGAAATCATATGATAAAGCATTTCTAACATTACAACTTTGAAAACTGCTTCCTAGACTGTATTAATAAATTAAGGAGCACCATTATGAATCAAAGCATAGCCCAGTTCAAACTGGTGTTGAAGTTAAATTGTTTCCCAAAATGATTTTTACTTCATAATGTATTAGTTTCCCCTTTCTTACATAAGACATGTTTTATTATTCACTTAGCATTTCAGATTTGGTAACAGGATAAAAAGAAGCAAATGCTTTAGACATGAACTATCTATAGTACCATATTTCACAGGCCCACTAATATTTTATATCACTATTTCATAACCTGTGTCTGGGCATGGCATTTGACTGCATTGCAGATGATCACTGCACAGATTCCAAAAAGTAACTGCTGTTAAACAGAAAAATGTACTGTACAACAGTTATAACAAAAGTGATACACAGATGTAGATTGAAAATTACAGTGTTATTAGATATAAGTCAAGCACTGTATTCTTATGATAAAGGAGGAAAAATCCATAAGGATTACTGATAAAAAGAATATCACACTTTCTGAACATAAAATACTGCTCAGCGCTTTATGCAAACTTCAGGTGTATTTTCTGCAGAAAGCAGCTTATACCTTTTTAAAACACCAGCTTACAATGTCATGATTTAGTAGTTTACATAACTGCTGTTCTAAAATGTATGGAATAAAGTTGAAATATCAGACATTTCAAGCTGGACATTCCATTACTATATGAATTTAGCCAATACATTCAGACTTTCTGCAAAGCTTTAGCATACAGTCTCTGTCATTCTCCCTGTGTTCATCCAGCAAGTCACTTCATGCACCAATATCATCCAATCAGCCTATATAACTGGAGTGGTGCACCCTGCTTATCTCCATGTGATGGGATATAGTGGGTTTTAAGGATAAAATAAAATTAAATGAGGTGGGAAGTTACTGCTACTGCTGCTGATAGTGTTGCCTTCCCACACAATAATCAGTAATTTATATAAATACATTACCTGCATGTTACGGTACAGACAGTGAATTCATTAATTTGAATGTTGAGTATTACAGAGATTTCACTGTGCAATTGCTGTTCAAGTTATGAGACTTAAAGCAGACTACTTTTACGGAATATAACTGAAATGAGAATACCTCTGTATGAGTACACAGAAACCAACTCAGCTGTAAAGACAATGCTTAAGACTAGCTTAAATGTTTGTACATGTGCATTAAATTAATGTCAACCTTGTTTTCATAGGAGTGTGTGTGTGTGTGTGTGTGTGTGTGTGTGTGTGTGTGTGTGTGTGTGTGTGTGTGTGTGTGTGTGTATTTCTTATACCTGCTTTATTCTATTCAAGATTGTGGGAGATCAGAAGCAGGAAGGCACATAACCAACCAGCAGTAGAATGCCAGGCTTTAAAAGGATGCATATACACATGCTCAGGCATGTGCATGTATGACTATAGGATACTCTATTGAAATACATCAAAACACAACATGCACATCAACAGACATACTTACCTAAAAAGGAAAGCAACCAAAGTCCATCTGATCACAAAATGAAAACAAAACTTTTCTTTTGCCATCACTTAACAAAAACATCAACACTAAATTCAGGCATAATGTGTCTGAAAAGTGATAATATTAGAGGCAACGTTAGGGTTAAGGTAAGTTAAGGTTAGGGTAAGTACAGATTAGTAAGGATGGGTGGGGGCTTCCTGAGTGTGTGTGCAGTACCAGCTTATGTGATCAGCAGTTTCTTATAGGGTGCGAGTGCAGTACTAGTGTATGTGATCATCAGTTTCTAATAGGGTGTGAGCGCAATATTGACATTTATTTAAGAAACCATCGGTGATAGTGCAGCTTCTTAAATCCATTAGTAAATGTAAGAAAGAGAAAAAAAGAAGTTGAAGAAACTGATTTAAGGTAACTTTACTGACCAGCTTAAGCATAAAGAAGAGATTTGATTAAAGACCCCCTCTTTACAAAGCAGTTAATGAGAACATTGGACCTTGCATAACTCCATGACTAAAGCAGCAAGTTACATACTCACATGAGCTCTGTTGTTCTCTGCAACCACCGTAGAAGATATAGTAAAATATGTTAACATTATTTTTAATCAGCAAGTTTAGAAATATGTAAGTATTGCTCTTAAGGTAGTGGTAAAACATGCTATAAATGCTTTACTGTACTTCTGATACTTGTTACAGATTTCTGGATAATAATAGAACATATTTGTAAGGAAGGGCTGGTTAGCACGCCTTACACACAATATGAATGTGTCCCAGGATTTAAGATGACAAATTATTTTTAAAAAGGATACAAAAAAAGATATATTTCAAGCAAATTGAAAACCATTTACAATCCATTAGACTCGGAACTGAACTTTTGCTTGAAACTATAGTCAAGAGAAACTCAATTCCATGTAGTGTTTGTCTCATTAGCAATATCTATAAGGTAGGGCTGCTGCCAAGTATTTTTTAAGATGCAGAGTGAGGGGGTTAAAGGGGGTATCAGTTCGATTTACAATCTCCAGAAAACTGTTAGAATGTTACAGCAACAGCTTTCAAACTGCACTACCGATGTAATAATGTACTAGCTATGCAAAAACATTGGTGAGGTCCAGTGTTCTCCATTGTTGCCCTTTACAAATTAGTTCCAAAATTCTTCTTAAATTAAGAAAGAGCAAATAGAAAAAGTCTTCCAAGAAAAACATTTTGAGCCAGCAGAATGGGATGTCTCAGGGGAATTAAGGCCACTGGCTCTAGGAAAAAAAATGCTGACCACAAGCCATGGGCACTGCATGTTTTGGAGTTCTTAGAAAATGGGCAAAACATAAAATGCTATATTATTGGAGAGTGAACATTTTCCAACAGGATATTAATACAGAGATATTACTCTTTAAAAACCAAGTCCACCACTTTGGAAGTAAATTAAGATGCTGTGATCACAGAATGAAAAAAAAAAAAACAGCTGTCACCTCTTTTTTTTTCTTGCTAAATATAACTTTGCTGTTTAGTAAGTGTAAAATAAAAAATGTAGCTAAAATAGTGAAGAAAAAAAAATACAAGCACCAATAAAAAAAAAAAAAAAAAAAACCTGCAGCAGCAGTTACAAGGACTTTCCATTTTACTTTTCCCCACAATAAGCATGGTCTAAAAAGCTGCTTTTAGCAAATGCTGAAATAATTAAGAAAAAATACTGGAATTACTTATGTGTGTGTGTGTGTGTGTGTGTGTGTGTGTGTGTGGGAGAGATAGAAGGAGAGAGAATGTATACTTTTCAACTTCTTTGTTCAAGAATTATGCAAATGCTATAGCTATAAACTATGTATCTATGTACCCACACATGACTTGGTCAAGCTCTACCCATATTTAAGGGGCTATAATAAAATTAAGTATTTAGGAGAATGGATTAAAAAGGATTTGTTTGTGTCAACTAAAGATATGTGAGAAAAGTCTAACCAAAAGATAATACAAAAACGGAGAACCTGGAAACTCTTGCCATGGATATGGATAGCAAGATACAAGTAGCAAAAATGTTTTAGTCCCTTTAGTTTTATACACAGATTGGACATATGTTTATTAAACACAGGAGATGTGGACAGTCATTAATAAAGACTTGAAGGAAGAGGACAAGAGTCAAGTGGGATAAGTTGATCAACAAGGAGGTTTAGGATTATTTGACTTGAAGGAATATTTTACAGCTACATAGCTGAGGCCTTATACATAACATAAGCAGAAAGCTACAATTCAAAGTGGAAAGGGATGCTGATGAAGCAGGATGGTAATTAAAGAAACAGGGAAAAAATGAGATTTTAGATGTACATTTTTAAGAGGAATAACAACATTCATACAGAAAATTATATTCACCGGGAAAAGCCGAAAGAAGAAGAAGAAGAGTCATAGCAGAGTGTATGCTAAGAACTAAGTCAGTATGGGAATTGATGGAAGAGATTCTGCTGATAGGGATGACTACAATTAGGGCTAAAGAGAATAGACAAGTGGGGGTTGTAATTTACTGGAGGAAGCTGGCAAAGGAACTAAGGTGTTGGTAACAAATAATTATAGAAGGAAAGGTAACAGAATGGGAAAAGGCAGAAGACATTAGGATTGCAAGCTAGTGATCGACTTTCCTATCAGGGATTGATATCAGTGTACAGAAAAAGGGAAGAGGATAGGTAAACATAAATGGAAACCCTGCAATGATTTAGTTTTTAATTGAATCTAGAAGAGAAGCTGCTATTAAAAAGGGGATAATTAGTAGGGCATGGAAAATGTAACATGGGAAATACTGGAATCTGGAAAAACTACAACACAAACTAGAAAACAAGAAAGCCATAAATGGCAACAAACAACAACAGTCCTGAACTAAAAAAAAAAATATATATATATAAGTATTTATTAATAAAACAACAAATGAACAAGTGCTTTCATTCTGATACATACAAAACTTCATCAGATTAAACAAGAGACTTGATTCAGAATATTTAAAACTTGCCAACAATCATATGACACCAAAGACCGGAAAATTTAAAGAAACAGTACATTATAAGTAAGTGGTTACTATTGTAAATTTTACTTAAAAACCCAGCCCTAAAAAACGTTAATAACCTCAAAATCTAATGAATAACAACTTAAGATAATTAAAGTAAAACATTAAGATAAAACATAATAACAAGTACAAAAACCAAACTCACATTTAATAACATTTATAGAATAAAATACATCCTTAAAATTATTATAACTATTGCTATCTTTTTAAAGCTTTCAACTTGAAAATAGGGGCAATAGTTATATGATCATTAAGACTCAGCCAGGCATAAGAAATCAGGTAAATGTACCAATGTACCAAAAATAACTCTCTCTTTTCTAAGCTAACTGACCAAGGTCCCCCACCCCAGCTTAGGTACAACCCTTTCCAATATAAAAAAAATCTAAAGAAATGATCCCCAAAATTAATAATATTCATGACTAAGGCATTATTATCCTTCTTTTTATGCATGTCATAAATATGTTCATATATTCATTCCCGGAGCATGCATTCTGTTTTTCCCACATAAAAACATGGGCAAAGTTGACACTGCCCCAAATATACACGTTCTTTACACTCTCACAATTAAAGTTGTTCATAAGGATTAAAATCCTTCCCAAGACTGTAATATTGGCACCTTCTAAGACATATGAACAATAATTGCATCTACCACACTTTCTGAGTTGCACCCAGTTTGTCAGGTGGAGGTACTTTCTATGATAGATTTCAAATTAAAGCCTCATTTAAAAACGATTTCTGGTTTGGGTCTCAACTTATCCCTGTTGCCAACATCTTCCATTATAATAATCTAATTTTTATACAACAAAACACAAAGAGCCACTGTCAGCTCTATAAATCATAATGAGTGCATTATTACTAAAGGATGAGTTACACTGATATTTCATATGGGGTTCCACTGGTTCATCAACATTCCTAGTCATTGAACTTTTAGGTTGTAACAAAGCACAAAATAACCAATTTTCTTTTTATAACTAACTTAATTGATAAGCTCTTCAATGAAGATAGATGGAAAATTCCTCATTCTGAACATGTTAAATGTTTACATTTCTTAATAAAATCCTCATATCTAGCAATCATACATGCTGCCCATACTAATTTCCCTTTTATGTATGTATTTTATGTAAAAAAGTACTGGAATATGTGGGCTTCCTGTAAATCCTAAAAATTTAAGTATCATGACATATATCTTTACCAAGTAAAACATCCATATATGCAGTACTCGAATCATCCACTGTATAAGTAAATTGAAGGAAGTCAGTAGTTGAATTAATATATTCAACAACGGGGATAGTATCAGAACTATCACCCCTCCATAGAATAAAAATGTTATCTAAATAATGTAAATAGAGTTTAAAATTAGAAGAATAGTGGCTATTAAAAACAAAATGACATTCCCATTCCAACACGACAATATTAGCGAAAAGTGAACCACAGAGAGAACCCATGGCTACCCCTTCTTCTCTATAAATAAAATGTACCATCAAAGACAAGAAAATCGGTATGAAGCACAATCTCCAGCAGGTCAACATAAGTATTAATCTTATCTTGGATAATACATCTCTTAAACAGATACTCAGAAAACCAAGATACACTAGTCTGATGTGGGATAACCAAATAAAGGTCCCAAACATCAATAGTTAAGAAAACATCATTACCATCCAACTCCAATTCATTTATTTCTTCTAAAAATTGCCAGGAATCATGGCAGATGTGCACTTCATTCAATATCAACTCTTTCAGTTTATGATGCAAAAGTCTTGCACGTGTACCAGTTATGGAATGATGGCCATCAGCAATAGGTTAAAGAGGGGGATTAAAAACATCCTTATAGATTTTTGGAACACCAAAAATAATGAGTGTCAAATGGGAACAGATATTCAAGTAATTAAATTCATCAACAGATATTCTCACTTCAATAAACAGGCCCTTAAGTTAAATCCTTATTTTATAGTAAGCAGTATTTAAGTGATTTCTGCTAACCACCTCATAGGTATTTGTATTTAAAAGCAACAACATACAATGTTTATAATCATCATTGTCCATAATAACTAATCCTCCTCCCTTATCCAGAATCATCAATCTCGCATGCTGCCCTTTAATAAAGCTCAATAAGTCAATTTCATCATTAGACCAAATTATGCTCAAACCATATAGGTCTCTCTTGCAAGTAATTATGAAAATCCATTTCACATATGTTTTCAAAAAAGGCCAAAATTGGATGCAGGGTGTTATAAATACTAGACACTCATAAGGGTTGTGTTATTGTTTCAACCTCATTAAATAACAATGACAAATTGAGTTTATATAAATATAATTTTAAGTCTTTCAAAATTTCAGCAACATTAGTTCTATGTGTTGGAACAAAGGTGGCCCCCTTAGCAACTGATTTATCCAGGGGAACATTAGAATAATTATATACATGAAAATCACCCCCTCATAAGTAAGAATAAGTACTGGTTGTATATGTTCCATAATGTCCATAAAATTATCCAAAACGTCATGCTCTGTACTCATCTCCTGCAGACTTGTTGATGCAATTCATTGGTGTTGTTCAGATGATACTGACTGAATCTCCATTGGATATTCAGTTTCCCTATATCTTATTGATTCAATGGAGCCTTGTTCCTCAAGCGCTCAGATCAATGGAACAGAAAGTCCCTCTGTGCCTCAGCATTCTCAATTTGTTACAATAAAACAATAAACAGTCAAGGTGGTCACCAGAAACAGCTTTATTCTCTAAGGTTAAGTACTTTCGTTCCTTTAATTTAGGGACTTCATCAGAACCATTTAAAACAATTTCCAAATGTTTAAATATCCTACAATCAACCCAACCCATCAATTAACAATCAATCACCCTGACATCATAATTCTTTAACTTTAAAATTCAATTTAAAGAAATCATCACCACTATCAGAATTATTAGCTGGATGGTTGTCACTGAAATCATTGTTAGAACAGGAGTATCCAGGATGGGTTATTGTGAATATTTTGTTTCCCCCAAGTCTGAGATTCAGGAGGATCAGGATAATCTGCACCCTGCCTATATGCCATCCTATCTCTTTCCTGCTTTTTCATTTTAGTAGCTCTTAATTTGGAAAGCTGTTGTTCACTAGTCAAAAAAATGACAAGAATATATCAGAAGAGGTCAGAAAAGATTGGAAAGAAAGATTTGATGTGCAATTCACAAAGAAACAATAGGAGGACATATATGCCTCCCAAATATGCAACAAAGTCTAAAAGAGTTTGAATTTTTGCCAGGAAGTATTTGCATAGATACTTTTATACCCCATACAGACTGCAAAGAATTGTTCCTTGGGCAGATGGCAAATGTTGGAGGTGTGATGGGTTAGAAAGAAGTAACTAGGAATATATGTTTTTGGAGTATAATGAGTTGGCAGAGTTTAAAAATTCCATACAGAGTTCTCTGTCAGGAATACTAGGCAAGCAAATATAAGTGTAACTAAGGAAATTATTTTTTGAGCTGGTATGCAGAGTCTGAATTCTGCATACATAGTTAAGCCTTGCTAAATTTAATTCTGCTGCCTTCCAAAAAAACAATTACTAGAAAAAGGAAATCTAAATCTACTATACCTGAAGTAGTGAATATTGTAATGGAAATAAAACAACAGGAAGTGGGACCTTTAGAAAAGAGTGGGAGTAAGTTACACATAGAAAAAGTGGAAATTCTAGGAACAATACACACTGAGAAAAGGTTTTGGAGGAGGGATGAGATTTAAGAAATGGCAAGAATTGAATAATTTATATTATGTTGTTTAGATTATAGGATATATAACAAGAAATGTCATGTAAAATGTTTGTAAATGTGACAATTCAATAAAGGTATTTTAAAAAAGAATAAATGTGTACAAAGTCAGCAATAAATGCAGTTTGGGACAAACTAAGTTGTCCTGGTCCCATGAGTAAGGGAGTAAAGGGGTGTGGGGAGGGTATAGTGGTAGAAAGGAAGGCAATGATTGCAGTTGGTTAAGATAGTGGGTTTGTGGTGGTGAAAGGGTTAAGGAGAGAGGGAGATGTAAAAGGAAGTGAGGTAGGAGTAGGTGGGACTTCTGACAGTACTAAGTGTTTGGGATTAGAGGAAGTAGGCACATTTGGCGTGAGTTGGTGGAGTGATAACTAGCTTATGTCCAGACAACCTGTAGGTATTGTGGATGAAGGTAGGCCTTGGATGGTGGGGAGAGAAGGGGATAGGTGGTTTGGGTCAGTTCCCCCTTTGGTGTTTCTGGGGATTAGGTAAAAGGGGGGTTGGAGTCTGGGAAGATAGTTTGAGCTTACTGATAGGAAAGGGTGATAGAGTATTTTGTGTGTGTGTGTGTGGGTGAATGGCCTAGGGAGTGGATAATAATAAAAAAAATATATATATATATATATATATATATATATATATATATATATATATATATATAGAATAATGTAGCTTTAGAAGTTGATGGGAATAGTGCTAGGCTTACCTGGGTGGGTGAAGTTTTCCTTGCTCCTGTCATCCGCCGGTCTCCTGGGGATTTGTTAGGCCTTGTTGGTGGGGCCATGCGGTCGTGGGACATCCGTGGGGGGAGGCTGGGCCTATCCTTAGCTCCATCGGGTAGCAGGCCATCGGTGCCATGCGGTCAGGGTACAGTTCCAAAAAAAGAAAACAGTAAGACATTCCCTTGGTGGTCGTGGTAGGTAAAGGGGGGGGGGTCCATCGGTAATCCGATCCCGGTTAGGTTGGGGAGTAGCAGTAGAGCATCCTCTCGTATTCCCTGGTGATTTTGTGGGCAGGTGGTGTTCATTCCCAGGGTAGATGTTCTCCCGGTGGTCATGGGTGGTGGTTTTTGTTGGGGTATAGTGGCGGATCAGCTCCCCGGTAGTCCAGCGTGTTCCTGGTTCCATTTCATTGGTGATAGTGGTGGCGTTTGCAGTTCACACTCCCTGGGGGGTTCGTGGGTCCTCCTGCTCTCTGGTTCCCTTCAGGATGGCATTGCTGTTGTCCGGGTGGCCCTCCGTCCACAGTAGCTTTTCCCTGGTAGGTTCGTGGGTCCAGCGTGTTCCCGGCTCCATTTTCATTGGTGGTAGTGGTGGTTTGCGCTCCCTGGGGGGTTCATGGCTGTCCGTTTGCCCTCCGGTTCCCCTTCAGAATGGCGCCGTGGTTGCCCTGTTCACCTTATCCCTGGTGGGTTCATGGGCCGGTGTGTCCGTGTTGCTTCCCCGGTGTCCATGGCTTGAGTCGGGGGGGTCCATCATCTTCTTCGTCGGTGGCATAGTGGCAGTTTTTCGGTCCATGCTCCCTGGTGGCTTCGTGGGTGTCGGTCAGTCGGGTGGTCCTTCAGGATGGCGTCGTGGCTGGTCAGGTGTCCCTCTGTCCCAGTTTTCGGTGGCTGTGGTGGTGATTTGGCTTTTCTGTCCTCCCTGGTGGTGTAGTGGTTTGCTACTGCCGGTCTTTCAGCCGTTAGGTCTTAGTGCCAGTTCACGCATGAACACTGAATGGAACAACCGTTATTTAGATAGAGGATCGTGCTGGGAGGGAAGGTAAGTGTGTTTAACCTTGTTTGTGTGAATGGTGAGGGGATTGGGTGGCTGAGTGATAGGGGGATATTTAGAAGGACTTAATTAATTAAATATATATATATATATATATATATATATATATATATATATATTTTTTTTTTTTTTTTCCCCTCATAGATACATAGAGGGAGGGATATTGATAGGGGATATGTAGGGTAGGATGGGGTACTAATGGTAAAAAAGTGGCTGACAGGAGGGGTGAAAGGTGATGTGGGCAGGCAGGGATAAGTTAAGGTGTGGGGCAAAGCAATAACAGGGGTTTGGAGGGATTAGGGCAATTGGGCTTATAGAATGGTGCTAATATTTTGTTTCACTTTTTCAGATGGCCAAATTACCAGAGCTGAGGCAGAGGTGGCAAGCAATCGTGGCCCAGGCAGAGGAGTTGTTCCAAGAGGCAACAGCATCGGAGGTGGTGCAGGAACCTGAGCAGACCCCAGGTCAGAAGAGGCAACACACGGCGGTGAAAACCCCAGCTGGAGCGAAAAGCAGCAGGCATCGCAGCAGGGGATGGAAGTGGAGACTCCGGTTCCCAGCACATCGCAGGACGGAGGTGCAGGTAATGGTTTTATTACAACAGCATTGTCGGGGGAGCTAGGGGTTGAGGATGGTGGGGTGGGGAGGGATGATGACTTGGCAGTTGGGGATCTCGGGGGCGGTGTGCAAGGGATAGAGTAGGCACAGAGGCAGCTAGCACAAGGTGACAGGTACCCGGTTAGAGATGCAATGGGGGGTGGGGGGTTCCGGGGACAGTTTGGGCTTGGGCTTGGAGGTAGGCTCTGATTTTGGGCTGCAGCCTGGGGATTGGTTGGCTACCCAGTCCTTGGGGCAGGGGACAGGAGCAGATATTCTGATTCCTCATATTTCGGGTCCGGTTAAAGAGAAAATTGGAAAGGGGACTATGTGGATTTGCTTGAGCTGACTGATGCGGAAGGGGTCCAATGGCTAGTGGAAGCAGAGTCCTCTAACAGTAAGGACTTGTTAGTGGCCTTAGCAGCATTGGGAAGGCAGAGTGTAGGTAAGCTTCGCCCTAGGACATGGAATAATTGGGTGGTTGGCTTTATTTATTTTATGGCAGTGCAGCTGGAGAAGGACGGGTCCTTGGCCCTGCCGCTGTTAGGCTATCTTCTTACCATTCATGAGGCGCAGTGGTTAAGGCCAGGTAATGAATGGCTCTGGTATGATCAGCGTTTCCGCAAACGGAAGGCTGTGGACAAGTCACTTCGTTGGGAGGTGCGTCACCCAGATCTATGGTTGGCTATGATGATTGATAGTTACGTGGGCTCTAACAGAAGATTGAGTGGACCGGAAACAGCGGATGTGTGTTGGTCATTTAATAGTGGCTCCTGTTCATGGGTGGGGTGCAAACTTGCCCATGTTTGAGATGTGGAGGGGGGTCATTCGGCCACTAGCTGTGGTCAGCAGGATTTGTCCTGGAACTCCAATGTGATGGGTTGTGAAGGTGGTTTTGGTGGGCAAGGCTTTCAGCCGGCCCGCGGGAGGGATAATTTTCATGGGTCCCAGGGATTTGGACTCGGGTTATTTAGAGGCAATAGAGGGAGAGGTGCCATTCCCTATTAAGGTGGAGATTTTCCAGGATAAGCTTCATCAGTTTCCGGGTTTGGTCGTCAAAGAGGAGATAATACAGGGTTTTCAAAAGGGGTTTCCTATTAAGTCCACAGTGGGAAGGGGTGGGGGGTTGCAAATATTTACGATCTGTTCAAGGTAAAGAGGACATCTTGGAGGCTTTATTGGAGAAAGAGAGAAGGGCGGGACGGTTATTGGGTCCTTTTGATAGTCCACCTTTTAGTACTTACAGGTTGTCGCCTTTGAGGTTGGTGCCAAAGAAGCGAGAAGGGGAATTCAGAGTGATACATCACTTGTCTTATCCGGAAGGAAAGTCAGTAAATGATTTTATTGCAGAAGAGGAGGTTAGGGTGCATTACGCTTCCTTAGATGATGTAGTAAAAGTGATTAGGGAATTTAGGGAGCCATGGCTGGTTAAGGTCGACATTGAGTTGGCTTTTCGATTGTTGCCTATTAGGAGGGAGGATTGGCCACTACTGGGGATGTGGGTAGGAGATAAGTACTACTTTGATAAAGCTATGCCCATGGGTTGTTCAGTGGCATGTGCGACTTTTGAGATGTTCATTACAGTATTGCATTGGATTTGGCAGCAAAAAGCAGGGACGCAAAAGGCAGTGCATTATTTAGATGATTTTCTGTTGGTGGGTGAAGGAAAGGTAGGAGCACAGGAAGGTTTGCGGGAGTTTATTGTCATGTGTGAGGAGTTAGGGGTACCATTGGCCTAGCATAAGATGGAGGGTCCAGCAAGAGCATTAGAATTTCTTGGATTAACAGTTGATGTGGGGCGGGGATTGTTTTGTTTACTAGAAAATAAAATAGAGAGACTTAGGTCAGTGATACGTTCGGTGTTGGGTAAGGATAAGCTATGGATTCATTCAGTTATGGAGTTGCTGGGGCTTTTGAATTTTGCCTGCCGAGCAGTACACCCAGGGTGAGTTTTGTAGGTCACTGGCGTACTTGCTGAAAGGGGGTAAGAGCAAACACCATTGGGTTAGGATAACCCAATTGGTACGGGAGGGACTTGGGGGTGTGGAATGGGTTTTTGCAACAATTTAATGGGATATCTTTTTGACAGTCAGACTGGGTGGACAGGAGGAACTTCAGTTGTTTATGGACACAGCTGGGGGGGGCTGGCATGAGGGCCTGTTTTAAGGGTTGGTGGTTTGCAGCTGAATGGTCTCGGGATTGGGAGGAGGTATGGACGTGGGACGTGGCCTTTCTGGAATTGATGCCTATATGGGCAGCTTTGGTGGTGTGGAAGGAGCAATTGAGGGGCAAATGAGTAGTTTTTCACTCAGACAATATGGCTGCAGTGAGGGTATTGCAAAAGAAGACAGCTAAGTCGGGCTTGTTATTGTTGGTATTATGCAAATTGGTTTTGCAGAGCCTTCTAATAATTTTTTCTTTTACAGGAGTGCATGTGCCTGTGTAAGGAATGAGATTGCTGATAGTTTGTCCCGATTTCAGTTTTGCAGGTTTTGAGGTTTGGTTCCATGGGCGGAGGAGGTGCCAGAAATCCTGCCAGAGGAGGTGTGGAATCTTGGGTCGATGTAGCCAGGTGGTTGGAATGGCATTCCTGGGCCCCTTCTACAAGGAAGGTGTATGGTAGGGTTCTTTCTGATTTTAATCAGTTTATTTTTCAGCTGCCAGAGGAGGGGGGGCTATGGTCAGAGGAATTAATACTGCACTATGTAGCTCGTGCTTGGGGGTTAGGCAGGGCTTTGCAGACAGTTAAGGTGGATTTGGCGGTGATTAGTTTTTTTCGCTAAGGTAGCGAGGTTGCAGGATTTCACTAAATCTTGGACATTAGGGCATATGTTAAGGGTATGGGGTAGAATGATGGTGGAACATAAGGATACTAGATGGCCAATTAAGAGGGTTATATTGAAAGTTTTGTTGAAAGGGTTAGGTTTGTTGCAAAAGGGGTCTATGGATTATTTTATGTGGGGTACGTATGTACATGGTTATATTTTGGCACTTTTCATATTTTGGAGTTGGAAAGCTCATTATATTGAAAGGATATCATTACAGGTGAGGGCAAGGTTACTATTGCATGAAGGAGGAGTAAGACAGATCAGTTGGGTAGGGGATGTGTGGTGGTGCTTAAAACAGACAGGAATCATTGCATTTGTCCAGTAGTGTGGGCAAAAGAATTTGTGAGGAGGCGAAAGGGGAGTGTGGATCAGTTGATTTTTTTATTCAGTGGATGGGAAGGTGGTGTTGAGTAGTATATTCATACTTTTGATGAGGAAGGTTTTACGTTGTATAGGATTTCCGGCGGAGAGGTTTGCAGCTCATTCATTTAGGATAGGTAGGGCTTCAGATTTAGCTAGAGAGGGTTGTTCTGTTGAATTGATTAAAAGGGTGGGGAGGTGGTCTTCAAATGCATTTTTGTCTTAGATAAGTTGTGGTCTGATGATTAATTTTTCTTCTTTTCTTTTAGGGAAGCACATTATCATCTTGGGGCAAGGGATGATGGGGTAAATTTGGGTTTAGCACATTTAGGGTGGTCAGTGTCTTGGCATGGTGTTAGGGGGCTTGGGTGGGATGGGTTGTTACATGAATTTGAGAAGGCTAAACTGAAGGCGGGTTGTCCATGTATATTGGTCATTCATTTAGGGGGTAATGACTTGGGCATTGTTCCTAAAAACAATTGGTGTACATCATGTTGCGAGATTTGATGAGATTACAGGCATTGTACCCGGGTATGAAAATTGTGTGGTCAGAGTTGGTTCCGCGTTTTTGTTGGAGGGCTGCATATAGTCATAAGGCGATTGAAAGGGTTAGAAGATGTGTGAATCAATGGTTGGCTAGGCAATTAAGGAATTTGGGGGTGCATACTATTGACCATAGAGATTTTGGGGATGGAGACGAGTCTTGGTATCGGACGGATGGAGTACACCTTAATGATGTGGGTCTAGATCTTTTTAATTTGCATCTGAAACTCTTTTTAGAGGATATGATTGCGGCTAAGGTTTAAGAGGGGGAACAGCCTGGGATCAGGCTGGTGGCGGAGAAGAGGGACAGGATTGTCCTCTTCTGTTCCCCCTCTAAAGAAGGTGTATTGGTTTATGGTTTTGGTATGATGTGAGGTGAGTAGGTACGCTGCCTCTTTATGTGGGTGAGTAGGTAAGCTGCCCCGGTGGAGAAGGTATCAAGGTAAGTTTGTACACTGCCTTGAGGTAAAGTTCATCCAGGGTGAGAGGTGATGCTGCCCGGAGATCATCATTGTTGAAGAAGTTAATTAATGTTGGTTTTTGTGTACATAGTTCATTGTATAATGCATTTTAATAAAGGTTGTCAAATATCTTTTTGTGTACAGTGTAGTTATTTAAGGGGGGATGGGACAAATGCAGTTTGGGACAAACTAAGTTGTCCCGGTCCCACGAGTAAGGTCGTAAAGGGGTGTGGGGAGGGTATAGTGGTAGAAAGGAAGGTAAGGATTGCAGCTGGTTAGGATAGTGGGTTTGTGGTGGTGAAAGGGTTAAGGAGAGAGGGTGATGTAAAAGGAAGTGAGGTAGGAGTAGGTGGGACTTCTGACAGTAAGGGTTTGGGATTAGAGGAAGTAGGCACATTTGTCATGAGTTGGTGGCCCTCCCACCTTCCTCTTTTATATAGGAATGGTGGAGGTGGGCAATCTGAGGCGGAGAAGAGGGACAGGATTTTCCTCTTCTGTTCCCCCTCTAAAGAAGGTCTATTGGTTTATGGTTTTGGTATGGTATGAGGTGAGTAGGTACACTGACTCTTTATGTGGGTGAGTAGGTACGCTGCCCCGGTGGAGAAGGTATCAAGCTGAGTTGTACACTGCCTTGAGGTAAAGTTCGTCCAGGGTGAGTGGTGACGCTGCCCGGAGATCATCGTTGTTGAAAAAGTTAATTAATGTTGTTTTTTGTGTACATAGTTCATTGTATAATACATTTTAATAAAGGTCGTCAAATGTCTTTTTGTGTGTAGTGTAGTTATTTAAGGGGGGGGGTGGGACAATAGAAGGACACACAAAATCAAAAGGCATTTTTAAATATAACTCTTAAGTCACTTAAAAAAGTAAATACAATAAGACATTTCCAGCAACATGCATTTCCCAAAAAATAACAAAATATGAAATTGTAATATGCGTCTTTATTGACTGAAAATAGCTGTCTATGAGTAAACAATAAATAAATGGATAAATAAATAAATTACATTTTTTTAGGGACATTCTGAAAAATTAGGAAAATTGAGGAGCATTAGAGAAGCTCGCAATGCCTTTCACTGGGTGGACCTTTTCAGTAATGTGATCACAAATGAGACATCTGAGGTAGACTTAGTCTAGGAAGTAGCTGTAAAGAGCTTGTAATGTAGGTCCCTTGATGGACTATGTTTGACTTGACCTGTCCACAAACTATCACCACAAGCTCTCTCAGTTGCTAATGAAGAGAGCACCCACTTAGATTTGTATGTACTCTCTTCTCTGTAATGTTGTCTGTCCCTGGTTGAAGAGCTGCAGGGAAGGATTTCAGGATCAGAAGATTAGTGAATACCTCTTTTATGCACTCTGGTAACACAGTAACCCCATCAAAAGAACAGACTTAAAATTGTGCATTATCTGCCTCTGAGAAGGCTGGAGAGACTCCATCTTTCTAAATTTCTTTAGTTTGTATTGTGGCAGGGAATAACTGTACTTTCTTTATGATAACTGTATTTTAATATATTTTTTAAATAGCAAACAGTTAAGAGGTAAAATGGAGTAGTACAGGAAATCCCTACAAAAGCTCTGTATTCAGTAAACTGATTTATTTCTGTGATTTTCATTCTCAAGCAAAACACAGTTTCCGTGAAAAAGGCCAAGGAGAAAAGCTCAATAATTGAAGTACAATCATAATACAATATAAAGTAAATATAATTATAATAATGTATTATTGTTAATGTAACACACACTCACACACACACACACACACACAGCAGCATGCACACAAGACGCAGCTTTAGTCTTACAAAATATTTCATCAATTTGTGTACACTTTTTAAACCTAAGGGAAGGCTTGGGAGGTAGTGGAGCATGGAAGGCAGACTGAGGATACTAAAAACCACAAATGGATGAATAAAATTATTCCACTTGTTGGAAACTAATAAGGGAAGGGGAGGCAAGAAAGAAGGTTAGATGTGAATTAAAAAGAATATATTGTCAGCGTGGGGAAAAAGTGAGTAGAACAATGGCAGAAGTAAACTAGAGGAAGCAATTTCCATCAAATATAGGATTGCCGACATGGTGTAAGGGCAAGAAAAGGTCATTGCTTTCTCAGGTACTGTATTTTAACATAAGTTGCACATTGAACACATCTATTATACTATGCACTCTAGTGTTCTCTGGAAGATTATATGCTTCTGTTTTAAGGATGGAGGAATACTGCAGCCAAAAAAGAACTTGTTGGTAACTTTCTCAGAGAGATTTAATTCAGTCTCAGAAGAAAGAGAACAATAGTACGTGGTTTGAAACAGGAGCTAACGCATTTCAAACACACTGTTGAAAGACATAGCTATGATTGATATTATAGCATTGCAAAGCTAATCAGTTCAACTATTTAGTTCAGGTTACAAAAAAATCTTTTTAAATTTCTTTAGTTTGCATTGTGGCAGGGAATAACTGTAATTTATTTATGATAACTGTATTTTAATATATTTTTTAAACAGCAAACAGTTAAGAGGTAAAATGTAGTACAGGAAATCCCTACAAAAGCTCTGTGTTCAGTAAACTGATTTATTTCTGTGATTTTCAAACTCAAGCAAAACACAGTTTCCGTGAAAAGGGCCAAGGAGAAAAGCTCAATAATTGAAGTACAATCATAATACAATAATAAAATTGCCTTTTATAGTACAAGTTGTCATCAGAATAGACATGACATGAGATTACAACAGCTCAAATTAGAGGAAGTCAGTTTGGTGAAAAGATCTGTTTGGTAACTATGATTGCATCTTCATTCAGGAAAAACAGATGAAACCTGCAGCAATGATCAATGCAAACAAGTGTGTGTGTGTGTGTGTGTGTGTGTGTGTGTGTGTGTGTGTGTGTGTGATAGAGAGAGAGAGAGAGAGCACAAACACATGTGTATATGTATATCTCTTTCTATACTTATATATGTGAATCTGTACTGATCTTCCTAACAAAAAATATTGGGTACAAGCTATGTGCTTGAAATTTCTGAACACACATTAAAAAAATACCAAAAAAAAAGAAAAACTATTGTTTTTGCAGTGGAGTAGGCATCGATGCTCTCCCAACATCCCTTGCTACTTATATATACAAACTCTGGGATCACCGTACATTGGGGGAAACGGCCAATACCCAGTCCCCACTGTACAGTGATCTCACAAATGAAAAGACCAGCAATTTATGATCTTTTTTATATTTGAAATTTTTGCCAGTATTCCCACTGCACTAACAAATGAATATTTGTACCATTGCATGGCACTTATATAAATCAATATGTGTTCTGTGGAATGAGTTTCACGAAAAGTAGTGAAGTCACACATCAAGAAATGATTTCCTCAAATTTACAAGATGTTTAAATGTGTGGCACAAACCACATTCCCATGAACTTCATTTTATCTGTATGTTTTTATGTTACAATTCTGTTTTCAAGTGACTGCAATGGACAAGACTAATTGCCTAAGTTTCTACAGAATAGGGATTCGATACATTGCTTAGCTTTACATGAAAGAAACAGACCATCTGGTGAATGGCTTTGTTCTCTTCTTCTGAAGTGAATTTTAATTCCTTTTTACAATGACAACTCATTTATTTAATGCATTTTGCTACTATATAGAAGAGCAAGTTAGAATTTGGTAATTTCTTAGTTTAGTTGTTTTTATTTAGTTTATTTTAGTTCGTTTAAATAAAAATATGCTGTATGTGTTTGCTAATAGAAAGCACAAATACACTGATCCACAGATGTCATGCAATACCTTTTATTGGACTCAAAGAGATTTTACAATTACTCAAGCTTTTCTGCCAGCAAGAGCCCTTTGCCTGCAGTCATTAAGTTACTGATGTTCAATATGGTGCTTACCTATATTGTTCTGCCTAAAAAGGGAAGTACATAATTTATTTTCAGTTGGCAAAAAAGAGACTCTTGAAAGATGCCAATGGGAAGAAAAACAAATATTTCTTTTTCTGATAATACAGGATTTTATGATGAATTTACCCTGAATACAAACTGCTATCTCAGAAAATTCACAATAACTGTAATATTTCTGTGGTTTGTGATTTGGCACCTGGGTTCTATTTATGAAAAGAGACTGGCTGTTTCACTTTGGAACCAGAGTCATCCAAACAAAGAAGGAGTGCAAGAAAAAATGGGAAAAAGTAAAGATGGACCAGGCTAAAAAGGAATGCTGGCAGGCGAACAGACAGGCAAAGAGAGCAGCTGCAACAGCAAAGAAGAGAGCATCAGAGGTACTATTCCAGCTTCTCAAAAGATGGCACAAAAAAACTGCATCAGTCTGCAAGGTAAAGACAGAAAGATAAAGACGACAGTCGTCAGACACCTTTCATAAGAGATGCCAGCAACACTCTATTTAATAGTCCACAGGACATCAAAGACAGATAGGAGGAGTACCTCCAGCACCTTTTGAGTGAAGAAACCCCTCACAGAAGCTGCACTGTCTTAGTTACAGCCTAAGATGAAGGAAGAGGAGGGGCCAGCCCTGGAAGAAGTAAAAACAGCATTAAAGAAAAATGAAGTCAGGGAAAGAAGCAGGCTGAGATGAGGTCATAGCAGTGATCAAAATGTTAGGTGAGACAAGGGGAAAATAGCTCCAGAAGGTACTCAGAGCAGTATGGAGAGAAAGGTATATCCCGGATGACCAAAGAATAAGCATTCTAGTAGCAGTGTACAAGAACAAAGGGTACATTCACAACTATGGGTGGTATAGAGTTATCAAAGTCCTGTCATATTGCATGAAAGTTCTGGAGAGGGTGATTAATAAATGAATATGGAGAGTGGTAGAAAGTAATTTGGGAGATGAGCAGTTGAGATTCAAATTAGGATGCAGCACGATTGATCTAATGTTTGCAGTGAGACAGATAGTTGAGAAGGAACTAGAGATGAGAAAAAAAAATCCGAATGAACATTCCTAGACTTGGAGAATGCATGTGACAAGGTCCCAAGAAAGATGATTTTGGTAGTTTTTGATGTTTCAAAATGAAAGAAACACTGGTAAACTTAGTGCAGGACCCAGAGACTCAAGTACAAAATGTGTTCAGGCTCATACAGGGATTCTCAATGGGAATAAGAATGCATCACAAGCAAAAGTCTCAAGTTTTATTCATAATAGGTACTGCAAGCTTTGTGTTATCATTCGATAACAACTGTTTGTGAGTGATGCCCTATTCATATGTCTCTAACATCTGTTAGTGAGTAATGCCCTTTTTATGTCTAACATCTGTTTTTGAGTGATGTCTTTTTATATGTCTCTAACATCTGTTAGTGAGTAATGCCCTTTTTATATGTCTAACATCTGTTTTTGAGTGATGTCTTTTTATATGTCTGTAACATCTGTTTGTGAGTGATGCCCATTTATATGTCTGTAACATCTGTTTGTGAGTGATGTCTTTTTATATGTCTAACATCTGTTTGTGAGTGATGTCTTTTGATATTTCAGTAACATCTGTTTGTGAATAATGTCTTTTTTATATATAAATCTGGGAACTTCTCATACTGCAGAGAACAATTCAGCATTCCATTTCATTAAGTAAATAAGATTTCTGAGTAGCCAGTTTTATTAGTGTGTAATACTGTTTTTAATAACTGCTATATGTAATGTTTCTTTACATTTGTGTTAATGATGTCATCAGTCATGTGATGACTATCTTGTTTCTCACAGTGTATGGTCGAGCTTTTTATTCTGAGGAAGTCTAAGTCATACAATAAATAAAGTTTTAAATTAAATCTAAATTCATTGTGCTGTGGCAGTGAGTTTTTTTTGTTTTGTTTTAAAGTAGTGGAACGGGTTAACAGCTTCAAGTATCTGGAATGGTTGAGGAGAAGGCAAGTCTTTGAATTAAGAAAGCAATGCTAGAATCAGAGGGGCTGCAGCCAACTTGCACAGAGAGTCAGGGGCAGTGTGTGTAACAGAAGAATGCCAAAGAAGCTGAAAAGTAAAGTGTACAAAAACAGTGGTGTGACCAGTACTAATGTATGGTACAGAAACCTCGGCAGTGAAGGTAGTGCAATTGGGGAAGCCTGAGGGAATGAAGATAAAGTGCATGAGATGGGTAGTAGGATGCACACTGTGGGACAGACAAAGTGATTAGGACATCAGAGCAAAAGCAAAGTAGTTCCAATTACAGAGAAGATGAAACAAAATAAATTGTGGTGGTTCCAGTACATGTGCAGGAAAACAAAAGGCAGTCTGGTGAAGAAGAGATGGGAAAAACATGAAGAAGGCAAGAGGGAATGAGGGTGTACAGCAAAAAGATGGATAGATTGTGTGAGAGAAGACCTGTGACAGTCAGGCAAAACTCGAAGAAGGCAGAAGAGTAACAATGCATTGAAGAGAGATTGTAACAGTTTACTCAAAATCCCAATCCCATTTAAAAATTAGGAAAAAGGGGTTGATAATGACGAAGAGAAAAGAGTTATTTCCACATATGGTAACACTGCAGTCAGAACACTAGTAAGGCCTTAATATCCATGCAATTTTTACAGTATAGCAAAACTTTGTTCAGTTACTGCTGTTCTTCAGAGGTATCTGTCAAAACCTTAGAATAACAGGTAAGCATATTTTTTTCTTCTCTCTCTTTTTATTTCACTCTTACTTTCCGTTATCTGAACCACTGCTGGTATTGTCTACTAACAGTGGAAACCATCCACGCAGTCTAGCCGATATCTCATTCGCTTGGTTGTCCTTGTCTTTCTTATAACACATTGCTTCACTGTGAACTGATCATTATTGCAAACTCATGTGTTCTGTTAATCAAAACATCTCTCACAAAGACTACTTGTTTAGACAGACTAACAAATTAATATTTAGATTTTTTTGTATTCCTTCTACTGTGGTTTATTGTTTGTACTAAATAAACACAGACTTTAATGTAACAAGCAAAACTTATAGCAAGGCTTGACCTGATCTTATAGAGTTTCAGACTCACACAGTCTCCATCTCTTTTACAAACACAAACATGCACACACAACACACACGTACGCACACACACACAAATGCGCACACACACTCATTCCAAACATCTGGGCTATATATTTTTTTCCACATTAGCATTTTTCATGTGTCATTTTTAGCTACCTGGAAATAAATAATATACTTCCCTTTCTATGCACAAACAGATATTTTGAACTCCTTACAAACGGCTCTTGCTAGTCCAAAAGCTTGAGTAAATGGAAAACTTATGTTGATCCAGTATAAGGTATTACATCGCATCTATGTTCCAGTGTCTTTGTGACTGTTTTGCTGGTAATTTTTCAAGTTTATTTATATTTATTTGCATCTGTTTACCAGGAAAATCCAAGTGAGCAGTATGCTTTTTCATCAGAGGCCCGGGGGGGAGGGGGGGGGGGTTCCAATATACAAATATGGACATCATTTGCATTGTTTCATCATTTACAGTCACTTTCATTCATAAGCAACAATTCCATTATCCAAGCATCCTTGATATCAGTTACATCACATACAAACAGCTTGGATTAAAAATAACAGCCACATGGGTTGTACCGCTCCCTATTATGCTGTTGCAGACGCAGGTTGTTGAACGCATCTTTGTTGAAGTGAAAAGCGTGAAAAGGCAAAATAGCGAAGTGGCTTTTCAGCGAATTCTTTCCCTTGGTTAGTATCCAGAGCTGTAACTAGCGCAAGGCAAAGGGGGTGTCTGCCCCAAGAGGCACAATTGCAGTACCAGCTTTTATCAATGAAGGTGCAAGGATATTGGGGCTTCATAAATGAATGCTGATACAGGATTCACACTCGTTGAGCCTATGTGTGTGTGTGTGTGTGTGTGTGTGTGTGCGTGTGTGTGTGTGTGCGCGTGTGTGTATGTATGTGCACTATTAACTGTAGCAAAATGCTTATTACAGTTAGGGAAGTGGAGAAGCCTTTTTGTAGGTCCTTAACTCTAGGTTGAAGGGGTTTCAGTCTGAGAAATGGCTCAGTGAATCATACAGCTCGCTACAGTACTGTGTCAGTGTATATGTTTTGTGTGTACAGAGTATTAAACCTTCACTTTATTACTTGGAGTAATGTAAATATGGCTGGGTGTGTGGAATGTTAGTGACTGCTGAAGAGCCAGGGATATAACTGACCGTTATTGGTTCTCTCTGTATAGAAAAACATTTTGGTCATTGCTTCATCATGTAGATATTTTTATATATCTGTACAATATGGGTTTTTATCACACCCCATAACTAAGGCATAGAGTGAGGTTACTTCATATACACATACATGCACACACACACACACAGACACACGTGTACAGTTTTCTGCTTGAGTGAATGAGTGTATGTGTGTGTGTGTGTGCGCGCGCTCATATATAAATATCTTCCATGGGATACTTTTAGGGCAGAAAGGCAAAGAAATAAATTTTCACAAACTGAACTTTTTAAATCTGTGCTGAAAAACCAAAATGAGACACATAGCAAACAAAACTTGATTATAAAAAAGAAAAACAACTCAGTTTTAAAATGAATCACCATATCTCTCAAATCAGTAAAGAAGTAAAGAAACCCAAAAATAATTAAGGAAAAATGCAACCAGCAAAACAGAGATCTTCAATACATGGACCTGAAGTCATCTTCCTTGAATAACCCTGGAAACAAAAATTACACTTATAGCATTAGTTGAGTTAGCTCTGCTTATCACTACAGCACTTGTTCTTTCATTCTGTTCTATCAATAAAGATATTAGTATACATATTTTTAAGTATTTACACACAAAAACTTTAAAATAGATTAATTTCTCTGAAGAGATGCCTGCATAAAAACTTAAATCCCAGTCTATTTCTGAGTTGATGTCATGATGTTTCCACATTTTATGTAGACATTTCCAGTTTAGTTAGCTTCTGAGCCAATTGATAATTTATTTCCTATTACCTTTAAACATAATATAATATGATTATATGCACCAATGTGTACAAACTTAAAAGAGTACATCTTAAAAGAGAATGTCTTGCTTGATGCAGCTCCCAAGATGGCACAGATGTTCCTTCATTTCAAACCTTTAACACTGCTGCTTTCCTCATTTACAGATTAGAAGACCACAAAAATAGTCCTCAGCAAGCATATACATGTAATAAACATTTCAAATAAAACAGGTCTTTGCTGCTGCAGCTACTGATAGGAAACAGTCTGTGCATGAAAACATCCTGCAGTGAAATCTAAGTGAAACCTATTCAGGTAATGTGCTGATAGTTTTCAGTTAATTACTAGTTAAAATTTTTTTTTCAAACAACACGCTGATGACTCCACTCTGATTACATCCTCCAACTCAGTCTCACACCTTCAGACACATACTCAGTCTTTACTTCTTGTTGAAAACTGGCTAAATGACAATCAGCTTGTTTTAAACCCCAAAAAAACAAAGCTACTTCTCTTTCTCCCCAACAATGACTACATAAAAACTACTTTCTCTATCTCTTCACAAAATACCATCATAAATGTAGACACTCACACAAAATTACTAGGAATTATTATAGACAACCAACTAAAATTTGACTTGCACATTCATCAATCAATTAAAAAAAAAAAAAAAAAACCTTGGCATGCTATACCACAATTCAAAATTCCTTTCTGAAGATTCTAGACACACTCTAGCCCAAGCCTATCTCCTTCTAAGCCTCCACTATGGCTCACCAGCTCTTATCAACCTTCAGTCCTCCCTCCTCTCTAGGCTTGAACAAACTTACAATAAAATTCCCAAATTTGCAACCAACTTACCTAACCCTACCCACCATTGCATAGCTCTCCATAAGTTACAATGCTTGAATTCTCCCACCATCTAAAACTATCCCAACTACATATTACCCACCTTGTACTAAACAAACCCACCGCTTGTCCGTCTCTTGCCAATCTAGTTCCTTCCCACCCCCGTCCCTTTCGCAGTACAGACAAACATCTTCTAGAAACATATACACCCAAAATGAACATAGACAATCTCTTACATAAATCATCCATAACAAAAGTCTGAAACAACCTCCCCTCTAACTTCTGTAACATCACACAAACAGTTTCAAAAAAGAACTAAAACTTCTTCCAGAAAAATTGGATCTGCCCCTGTCAAGATCCAACCTGACCACTCTCTCTCTCTCTCTCTCTCTCTCTCTCTCTCTCTCATTCTTTCTTTTCTCTTTATCAAACCTACTTAATTTAAAAATACTTGACTGCTAATTGCATACTCCTTGTGCTTTCTTCTCATATTATATATATTTCAATGATATCCCTTTATATGACAATTATGCTGCATTATTACTGCATTGTATATTATCTAATCAAAACTGTAACTGTGTTATTTTTGTAAAAATTACTTTTGGAGCTTTTCTTCTTTGGCCTCAACTGAAAATTTGCATGTGCTTAGTTGGGACAAGCCGGTTAACATATGCGAAACAAATACATTTATTTATTTATTGATTGACTGACATTTGTTAACCGGGTTAGTTCAGCTGGAATTTTGGCCTTCTTTCAGTAAAGACTTGGGGAGAAAAGCTCCAAAACAGACAGTTTACAAAATAAAAATAGTACTTACAGTAACATATGAAAAGAAATTGAGTTGTACAATATCATAGACATACAAAGCAAAGCATGCACACACTTTTAGTTGAAACAGACCTGTGTTAACAGAGTACAGATTATTTACATGTTTACAAACATGAGTTTGGTCCATCAGATATGATGTATAAATAAGAAAGTGGTATCCTCCAGGATAGGGATTGCTATTGTTGTGAGGGGCATCTAGTGAGCAGGGTACACCAAGGGTGGAGAGGGAGGGATCAAGTTGGGGCTTTACAAGAACAGATTTTGGAGCTAAGAACATGGAGTTTGAGTTTTTCCTTAAAGTGGACTGGGTGAATAGTGGTGCATATGTCTCTAGGAAGTTTGTTCCAAGTTTGGGCTACGGAGTATTTATATAAAAGTTTGCCTACATTATTTTTTTGGCTGGTAGGTTTGTAGTAGCTGCTGATTTGCGGTACGGAGAGTATGAGAAGGTGTGTAAGGAGAGATGAAGGAAGAGAGTGCAGGACAAGATGATGGTTTGTAGAGAATAAAGGGTAACATCTGAAGTTGTGATAGCAATAGTAAGTGGGGGAATTCCAGCCATTTAAGGGATGTAAGGGCTAGGCAGTGATGTATATTGTATGGAGAGTTTGTGATGAATCTAGCAATCTTATGGTCAGTTTGGTGGAGTTTGTTTAAGGTTGTGGTTTGAATGCTGGTGAACACTGGGACAGTATAGAGAAGGGAGGGAAGGAGGAGAGCTCGAGCAAGAGAGAGTCTAGCATTTGGAGTTTTTTTGTTATGATATAATAACCCTAATTTCTGGTTTGTCTTTTTTATACATTGGAGAAGGTGCATGTTAGATTTGAATTCATCATCGATGATGACTCCTAGAAGTTTAGTGTGAGCATCAGGTTTAGTAATTGTGTTATTTGAGGAAGTGATAGAGATGGAGGATTTGTGGTGGGAAAGTGAGCAGGGGAGAAATAGTAAAAGCTTGGTCTTTTTAGGGTTGAGGATGAGTAGGTTATCAGTAAGCCACTATTTGGTAGATAAAAAGGTTTGTTGAGTTACAGTATGAAGTTCAGAGATGTTCTCAAATATAAAAAATATAAAGTTTCTGATTTTTCATAAGTTGTTAGATAATGTATTTTACAAGAGAAACTCTAATTATTATAATGTTGCTGTTAGCTAAAGAGTGATACATTATTTGACTTTGTGTTAAAACCATAAATGATATTTTCTTCCAACTAATCCATTTTCTCTAATAGTGAATCACAAATTTTTGCATTCAGGTTTTTTGCATACATCTTTTCTAACAATCATAGGATCATATGACCATAGAGATTACTAGGCTAATGTCCCCGGGGCCCTTACAAGCCTAGCCAAGAGATTATCCCAAAAAAGAAACCTCAGTCAGCACCTGTCACCCCTGTCAATGAGGGACAAAGGTGGAACCCCTGGGACAAATTTATGGTTTTCCATCCACTCATCCAGGTTGTGTTTGAAGAGGGACAGTGAGGTACTCTGTTTGACATGTATAGGAAGTCTATTCCAGAGACGGGGCAGCCTCTGTGAGACAAACCTGACTCTCCAGCAGGTTTTGTTGATGGAACCTGTGTTCTGAGAGACTGCCTTACAGACTATCTGCAAATATACAGAGCTGAGTATATTTGTTTTGATTATAGAGTTTGTTAATTGTTGCTTAGATCTCTGTTGAAACTGTTGTCTCACTGTTCTGAGAGATGGATCTGCAAATATACAGAGCTGAGTATATTTTTTTGGTTTTAAAGTTTGTACTGTTAGTTTTGCTTAGATCTCTGTGGAAACTGTTTTGTCCCACCTCCCCTCCGTATTTTTGGTTTGTAGTTTAAATTTGGTGGCTTTTGCAGTTGCCCGCCCCACTGTAGATTTGATCTGGGACACTCCCCTAGTCCCATCTCTTTACCACATTATACCTAATAAACTCTCTCTGCACTTGCTTTTAGTCCTTTTTAATTTAATTGCATTTTTTTAAACTGTGTTTGGTCTAATATTGCTACATACTCAAGTCTGCTAGCTTGCACTGCATGTGAATTGTTTTTACTACTGTTTTTGCTACTTTTCTGTAAAAAAAAAACTGTAAGCCTGTTTCCTACCTTTCCTGTAACTAGTGTTCCAGATACAGATTTGCTGTATCCAGGACTGTATGTAAGCTTCTGAGCCCCCCAAGCCTTTCTGTGTCAGAGGGAAGCCCTCTAGCTTAACAGTGGGAATGGTAAGCAAATCAGCAACTACTACAAACCTACCAGCCAAATAAAAACTTAGGCAATGTATTTAAAAAATAATTTTATAGAAATGCAAGTGTAAAATATTCTAATGGATCTGCTTTTCATGTATTTCATTTGCTGATAGAAATACTTCATATAACCTCATTACGTGCATTCATACTTATTTATTATATAACCTTGGTGAAATGCCTATTCCTAATAATTAAATATATATTACTTCTTTAAAGGCATATTAGAACTCTTGCTGGTGTTGGAGGTTGTGTGATCACAATGTATGCCATCTACTTGATGAAGGGCACTTTGCTTTAACCTCTTGCCTTACAGAGCACCAAAGCATGACAATAACTCACTATTAACAATGCCTTGTCATAAGATAATTCTTACAAACAGACAAGCATGTGAATTTTTGCAATATCTGGCTGTGTGGTGTAGCTAGAATGCGCCCTTACTGTGACCTAGATGAACAGGGTTATAACAGTACATGTGGTTCTGGAGGAGCATATTTGCACTGGGGCAGGGGTGAATGGGTTGTATCAATTCACTTGTCAAGGTTGAGAAGGGAGAGATGTTTGTCCATAGATAAACATTCCATGAAGGGGGATGGGGACATCTGTGGACTTCCATCACTTGTTGATTTCTTTTCTGATAAGCCTTTTTTTAAATTAACAAAGCAATTCTCAGTTGTTGTTATTTATAAATAAATCTCAGCTAAAATTGAAACTCTAGATCAAGAGAATGTTTTGGTTACTGCAAGAATAGCAAAGTATACATGCAGACATATACGCAGTTAATTCCATACATATGCAATATATCTCTCTTTTCTCTCTCTCTCTCTTTCTCTCTCCTTTTCTAAATACTGTATATATACATATATACATGCACAGATATAAACACACACAAGAAATATATATATATATATATATATATATATATATATATATATATATATATATATATATGCACACACAGAGATAGGATTATTATCACAATATAGAGGATCGCAAACTTGGAAGACAGTAATCATGAAATGAGTGCACAAACATCTAAGAGAGCTGAAATCCACAAATAAGAAAAACACAAGCTATCAAAAGTCCCTATTGCCCTATTCCTAAAAATAGTGATAACATGCTAACATGGTTATTGTGGTGGGGGGGGGGGTCCGGTAGTTCAACATCGCTAGTAATTGCTTTTTCAGATCACAGCACAGTTATTTTGGGATTTCTGTTTTTGAGGTTGTGTCCTTAATCTTGTAATCATAAACCACATATAAATCTGCATGTGTCTGCTTTTTTATAAATGGATTCAAGCTCCTTTTTTGAGTTTTTGTCTTATAACGAAACTAGACCATAAGGAGGTGATATTAAAAATGACACTGAGGTTAAGGAAAGGAAATGGATCATAGATTTTAATGCTACACATGAACCAGGGTGGTATTTTAAGACCTGTTCTAAAATGAAGAGGCCTAAGTCATTAAAATTTCTGTAAGCATTATAACAACTGTATTCTGTGATTTATTTTATATGTGGGTATTTATGTGTTAATATTTATATGCATGTAATTAAATGTGGTTTGGAAATTAATTATTGCAGTTATAAGTTATGTGATTTTAATAATGTGTAAAATGGAGTTAACAGGAAATGGCATAATTTATTTTAAAACCTAAAGAAGCTTTATGTGAAAATGTGTTTGTTGTTTGTTCATATACACATATATATATCTCCTAAGTGTTGCATGGTTTTTCATTTATTTTATGTTTAATAGGGCAATTTAGGCTGATTTAACCTTTTCTGCACAATGGTATGATCTTGGAGTAAATATAAGTTTGCAGCTGTGTGAGAGGTGTATGGGCAGTGAAATTTTTTGTTTGTTTTTTTTGGGGGGGGGGTTGTTTTGTTTTTTCCTTACAGATAAGAGCACCATGTTTATTTTTCAATGTATTGGTTCCAGATCTTTTTGCCTTTTCTCACTGAGACATAAACTCATATATATAGATATATGTGTGTGAGTGAGTGTGAGTGTGAGTGTGAGTGTGAGTGTGTGTGTGTGTGTGTGTGTGTGTGTGTGTGTGTGTGTGTGTGTGTGTGAGTGAGTGCACGCATGCGTGCACATGTGTGTGTGTGTGTGTGTGTGTGTGTGTGTGTGTGTGTGTGTGTTACATCTCTGAGGTTAAGAAGTTAGTCTGAGTATATTAATTCTGTTTGAGGTAATTGTTTTCCTTTTGTACAGTTGTTACAGCAATACTGTTTTAATTAATGATTGCTTCTTCCAATGATTTGCTTTGGACTTTAGTGTCTGCCTGCACAAGTTTATACTCAATAGTTAGCTCAAGAATGGTATCACACAGTTATAGTTATCTATTTTGCAACACATCTTTCTCTTTTTCTTTCTGCAGCATATTAATGCAGCTTTCATTTTTTCCCCTTTAATATTTTCATTCTATCTGTTGGATGTGCTGAGTAATTGTATTTAAATCGATGTTATTACAACTCTATATTTATTTGCATATAACCTTTCTGAGTTCCCCATTAATCAGTGCTCTATTTCTACTTTCACTCATAATTTCATTTTTAATAAGGTGTACTAGTTTATTAGTGTAAGTGTAAGCATGTGTAGTTTTCAAATTTATTCTGAGTCTGATGTTGTGTACTTACTAAATCATTCTCAGCTTGCACATTCTCATATCTTACTTTTAGACTCAAGCAAGGGGCTATTAATTTGTTGTAGCTCCTATCACAATTTTTTCCTTCTCACTGTGTAGACAATGTCAGCTTGGGTCTAAAATGGAGATATCTTTTGTCATTCACTCTGTTCTTTTTCCTTTTGTTGTACATCATCACTTGACTTACAAATTTTAATCTGACTCTTATGCTTCATTTTTCCAACTTACATGAAAAAGTACACAATCTTTTTGATAAGTCAATAATTTGATTATTTTACTATTTCCTTTTCAGGGTCAAGGTCAGAAAACAATCATGTAAAAATTTCAGTGATTTTATTTTCATTTATAGAAACTATCTTTTCCAACATTACCACTGACTCTCTCTGTTTAGAAACAGTGTCTACTGGCTTTCTTTGATTTCTACACTTTCAGCTAATGCTGTTAGTCTTACTGACCTATACAAATGTTAAAGGGTTTATATCTCTGCAGCAATACATTTGAATAGCTTTAGAAACACAATTCTATCGGACTTCTGGTATTTGAACTATACATACTCTGCACATTTAAGCTGCAATTTAAAACACATGGTATAGTCCACTATTTCTACTGTGCAGACTTTAGAATTACCTAGTTCTGTACTACTACACTTTTTGCACGCATATAATTTCCTACAGTTGCATATACCAGCAAGAGGGTTTTTTTCAGGAATTTCAAATATCGTTCACTAAGTCATAGATAATTAGAAACCACAATGCTTCACATCTCATTGACTTTACTTCTTCATTTGAACTGCAGGAACTATGTTTTTCAGTTTCAGAATTTAACACAACTTTGCAATACTCACTTCATACATGTATCAAACTTTTAGTTTTTTTTATTTCCCTTGTATCAAGCTTGTATCAAGAGTTTAATAATTTATTTCACTAGCATTCTTGAACACATCCTTCATGCTGCATGAACATTTTCGCAATACATTTCATTCACCAGCATAATATATTCACCTCACTAAACATCCTTTCAGCCGTTTCATATCACTTTGTTAAAACATTACTTGGTATTCTACAACAGTTTATATGCAATGTAACATTTACTTCACTTCACGGTCAGAGTCCAGCTTTTTGTATTGCTGTCAACTTGGGGAACTGCGATGATTCTTGGGGAGGGGATGCTAAAATGAAGCACTTAGTAATTCATTCAATGGTATGTACTGAAGAGGGTTGCTCCCTCACCCGATTTCAATATGCTCACTGAATATTTTCTTTTATTAGGCTCACAGTAACTCAGAAACCCTTCCATATTATCTCACAGTGGAAATCTACAGCACAGTAGGAATTAGATTATGTTATGGCTAGAGCAACTTTTTCTCTTTTTAAGTTTAAAACTAATTTTTTGTAGATGTAGTCAGTGTTACTTACATTAAACTAATATAGAATTTATCATATTTAATATTTAGGTATTTTATGTAATATAAACCTATACACATTGTTCTGACTAGCAATACAATATACAGACATTGCTACTGTATGTCTGCCAATCATGGACAAGATATTATCTTTAAACTGTGAATTTTGGAAGAAATTGAGCCACCATGGAAATAATTAATCAGGCTATAACACATTAAAAATGTTGAACCCAAATCATAATAATATGTACAATGTCTAATGCTGAAGCTTATAGGCTTTTTGCCTGTGGAAGGTTATTCCCTAACAATGTTCAAATTGAAGGAAATTATTGCTATTGAAAATTGTGCACATCTAGAAAAATATTAGTCTTAAAATATTAATCCAAAACATTTCACAAATAATTTGGGAATAAATTGTTCTTCTAGCTGAGATGGAATGAACAGAAAGCAGGCAAGTAGTTCTCTAGAGTTAATCCCTCTTTCAGTTACTCACTCTTACAAATGTATCATTTTAGGACAGAGCTGAGATCTTGATTTCTTCAGCACCATTTAATGTATATATCTTTGATGGGCTACCAGTTTCAGTGATTCTAGATATCTGTTACAGGGTCTACAATTACTAAGTGTGGTCTACTTGATTTTATTCGATTTCAGACATCTGAATTCAGCAGCCTTTTGTCTCTAAAAGTTGTGACATTTAAGTATAATCTAACATCTCACGGCTATTTATGGATTCTTTGACACCTTGTGTGTACTGTTTTGTGAGACATTCTGATATTAACTTCATACATTTGTTCATACTTGCATCTAACAGGTAAAATTCAGTTTAATTCTGTAGTATCTTCATTAAAATATTACGTAAGTAACACAATGGACATCCTTTTATATCCTTTCATTTTTTTTTTAATTTTATGCTTATGCGCCTTCATGTAGTAGCTGGTTTTCATAGTTAAAGTCTAATATTCATCTGCTGCAGTTTCCCATATAGCTCACAATTATTTAATTTTTATTGTGATTAACTGTAGCTTTCCTCTGCCTTTTTTGTACTAAATTCCTCAAACATCATCTTATGCTGTTCCATATTTTTTCATTGTTTGTATTTTTGTACTTTTTTTGCAGTTTTTAATTGAATCGCCATTATAAAACTGATCGACCAACTCACTAAATGTCATGATTATATAACATTAGTTGGTAATGGTCAAAATGCAATATCACCTGTTCACATTATACTCACCTGGCCTCTAAATTTGCAGTCATGCAATACTGCGTCCCTTTTGATGACTGAATATACCTTTTTAATTTATCTGTGTATGATGTTGGTTGGCTGGTTCATATATTCTTCAGCCATAATACAGGCCAGAGAGCAGTTCATATATTTTAATCCCTAAGTGTCGAAGAAATTTAACTTGAATTTTACCAACTCTGCAACATATATTTTAGCACAGTCACATTTTGGGCAGCAAACATTTGTTTCACAATTTTCAAGTTACTACAACATGAAAAGGAAGTGCTCCAGAAAACTTTATAATATGAATGTAGACCTTTTGCGTAAACCTGAATGAGTAACATTTACAATAAGCTAAATGGAGACAACTATGCATAAGATGGAAGGTTTGTTATAGGTAATCAGTGGGGATGTTACAACACAGGAATATTACTTATAGCTAAACAAGTAGGAATTTTACAATACAGCTAAATAGACTGGCTATCTTGCAACATAGACACAGAGATGAACAATATTGCAAGATGACAACTAACACCATTAGACTCTTGGGTACTTCCTAACATGCTAACACAAATTAGACAATACAAAGCCACTGAATTAGACATAACAAGCAACTTTTATTCTTCAATATATTTATAAAGCATCTTTCTTATACATAATGAAATGGTAATTACAGGGTTAAAACACATTGAACGGTTCACAGTAGTGTTTCCATCCCTTGAGGACCCATGTTATGAAACAAATTAAAATAATATATTTAACAGACTACTAAGTCAGAGTACCTTTCAGCATGGAAATGTTTACATTTATTAATATGCCTTATGTGTTTGTTACATGTGTTGTTGTTATGTCACAAAACACTTAGTCTGCAGTTCTTGTTTTAGCAGCACCTCTTTAACTGTATGGGAAGCCATAGGGCAGGATTCATTAGCACCCACACTAAGTGTACACCATTCTGAGTGAATAAGCAACACGGGCATAACTCCCACTTTCTTTCACCTGATTTTAGTTTTCCTACTGATTTTCTTGCAACCTTAAATACTGACAGAATTCATGAATGTTACCACAATGTGTAAATCATGTCTACTTAGTCTGAGTGAATAAACAGCACAGAAAATGCAGTAGGGATATTCTTTTAATACAGATCATGTACACTTAGTGTAGGCATTCATGAATGCATCCCATAATCTAAATGCACCTGAAAGCAAGCCAAAGATACTTCTGATTAAAAGGATTCATTCCATCATCTACAGAGAAAATTGTATTCCCGTGTAAAAAAAAAAAAAACAGTCTTGTTCCAGCTGTACAAGTCTAAAATGCTTTTATATGAGAACAGATAATTTTTGTTACTGAATAAATTTCTTCCACCGATGGTAACTCTATATATTTGCATTGTCTTTCTTTAACAAATGATAGAATTATATTACACCATTGGTTTCCATCTACATAATCTTCAACAAAAATGTGAATAAGCCTTATTAATGTTTACATCCTGGCAACTAATCTGAGCAGCTTTGCAGGATTATTTCTTTCCATCTGTTCTTTCTAAATTTGACTGCAACTTATTGCAAATTCTGAACTTTATGTGACGTCTGGCTAACAAACACTATTATTTATTTATTTAAAGCTGGAAAATAAATGGTATACAATTTTGTACCACTATAAATGAATGTCATTGATCTAATCAGTCTGCAAAAACAGCCACATATCTATTTGGTAAAGGACTTACAGGATGAATGACTACTTGGAAAGCTCTTTCTTCCATCAGCTATCAAATCTGGGTCGCCAGTGCAGTGCATTTCAGGATCCATCACTCCATCTGGAAAGCAGCGATGAAAGAAATCAGGACGAGGCCTATCAGAAGATAACATTAATATTTCAGTTAAAAACAACTTTTCATCTTTTCTTGTCTTCACATTTAAAATGTCATAAAAAGACTGCAGGGAAAATGAACTGTATTCTTAACTGTGCGTACAGTGAAACATTAATCTGCTGTACAATACAAAGACCTATCACAGCATTTCTGCATGATTTGAAGATGCCAGTTAGGTTGATAGAAACAGTTGGACAACTGTGCATCACAAATGCAAAAATCTCACAGCTGTTGCATAAGGCAGCCAGCCAGAAATATCCTGACAAATTCAAAAAGATATGTCATACTTTTTCAAGGTACTATGGTTAAGATGCAACCTCACCTGAAGAAAAGTTTCAACACTATAAACAGTGATACAATGGTACTTAATAGAGCACTCAGACCAACAAGGGTGACTCCACTAGGGTTGGAGATGTGCTTGAAAGCCTAAGTCATACACAGTAATATCTTTCCCCATTCACTACTATCTCCCTTACACATTGCAGTATCTCATTTCAGTTTGGGAGAATTTATAGTTTCATATAGTACTTTTCTTATTCTAAATAACTTGTTTATTTAAATCTGCAGCCAGTCCTTATGGCAAGTTTAATTTAAAATACATTTTTAAGAAATTAAGGGATGGAAAGATATATTTTCCTTGAATAATGTCATTCATGATATCCCAGTTATATGTGCATTCCTAATAGCTATAACTCAAAAGGCTTCTCTTATATTCAGTTCATGATGTATTATGGTAAATTACACTGGCTGTTGCACAGTAAAATGTGCAACAGTCTTTCCTAGAGACAGAAGGTACAGTGGAAATATTTCTATCCTACTCTTGTTCAACCAGCTATTTTTTGTCTACAGCAGAAGAAAGGTACAGTTACGTACATGGTATTAAGCATATCAGTAGATGCTTGAATACCTCACTGCTGCACTAGCCTTTTGGCAATATAGATTGCATCCTGCCTAAGATACAACAAGCAGTTAGCTTCTCAAATCCCTCACACACCTTCACTCTGATTTCTGCTTGGTCATCCCTTTGGAGGGGAATCAGAGTGAAGAAAACTTCAGAACTTTCTTGCACATAAAGAGAGAAAGACTATTCATCCTGAACATTTAACAATATAACAGTAAGCAGATACTTTATATAACAAGTAACTATATACAAAAGTAGAGGATCGGTGAACGGGTGTGGCTACTACAGCAGTGAGGAAGTGGAACATCTACTGTTATGGTAAGTGCAACTTACACAACTGTACTATGTTCACCATTCTCTCTGCTGTGGTAGTCTTTCTGCTATATGGGTGCAATACCAAAGCCTAATCAACTTGAGAGGAGGAAGGATAAGGCTCCAGGTGCCCCTGGAAAATGGTTCTGACAAAGCCAGTCCTGGAACTGGAAAAGAAATCTCATTTGTAATGTTTTGTAAAAGCATGCACGGAAGACCAAGTTAATGCCTGTAGACTGCTTCTAGAGTCCACTTTTTTCCAATAAGTTATCGTAGATGCCAAGGCTCTACTAGAATGTGCCTTGATACTGTCTAGAACCGATTTACCATGGTGAGTTTAACAAAAGGCAATAGCTGAGGACAACCACCTATAAATAGTCTGCTATGACATGGGCTGTCCCTTCATTGTCCCATCATAAGAAATAAACAGATCTGCTTTTCTAAAGGGATTGGTTCTGTCATTAAGTACCTGAACTAACTATGCACATCCAGAGTATGTGAAACTTTTCTCCTAGGTTCTAAGAATGTGAATAAAACATAGGGAGATTGATGGCTTGATTCAAATAAATTCTGAAATAACTTTGGGCACAAATAAGGGATTTCTTCTTATTGAGATCCTACCTCTATATAAGACCACATAGGGTTTACCCACAATAATGCTTTGCAACTCAGATACTTTGTTGCAGAGCAATAAGGAGTACAGTCTTATAATGGACCTTAAAACCACCCAATTAGTTGGTTTGAAGGAAGACATAGTTAACTTTTCAAGCATAAAGTTAAATTTATGAGGCCTAAGATGTAAAACTCCCTTCAGAAACTGTTTCACTAAAACAAAAGAAGAAAGAGGAGGATTCGTAGGCAGATATGCTGAAGTGACTGCAAGATGTACTTTGATGGAGGAATAAGAAAGGCCAGAGGAAAGTAACTTACAAATATTTTAGAACCAGTGCTAAATAATCCCTGATGCAAACCTGGTTATTGTTAACAACCAAAAAATCTTTTTCATTTGCTAACATAATATTTCCTAGTAGCTGTTTTTTTTTCAACCTCATTTAGTACCAGCTGCATGTCCTCATAAATTTTGTTTTAACCTCATTCAGTACCTGCTGCACAAAGAAAGTGCCTAAAGGCAATACAAATGTAATCATTCAGGCAGTTAGTTGAAGTCTCATGTTGACAAGACACATATTTGGAATCTGAAGATTGTGGGTTTATTTGTATTTACAAACCACTGAATTGTGATCTGGCTAGAGGGATCAGGGTGACCATGGAAGCCCTGAATGCTAGAATCCTGGGTTATTCTCTTTTTGAAGTCTGAGACTGGCTGGAAAAGCTCATGAGAGTTTCCAGGCAAAACCCACCTTTCCTGTATCTTTTCCTGAGCAGGGACATTGCTAGCATTTGGGGGCCCTCAGCATATTTCAATTGGGGCCCTACTCAGGAGAATATAAAGTTTGACCACATTGCTGTCACATCCCCTTCCTTGTCAAACTCATCCAGCACCATTTAACAATCACTATAATGTTACTACATTCAGATAATTAAGAATTGATGTGCTAAGATACAAACACTGACTGGCATTTAGTACTAATGTAACATTATGACAGGCCCCTCTTCCACAGCAACGTAGCCACTCACAGAGGTGCATGCACACACTGACTGGCATTTAGTACCAATGCTACATTATGACAAGCCTCTTTACCATAGCAAGGTGACCACTCTCAGAGGTGCATGTACACTCACTGCATACTCCTCAATTGCCAGGATTTTCACAGAATGTCCAGATTTGACTTGTTTTTGGTCTGTTACTCAAACTTTGTAGTTTTCTGGATTTTTTGTGGCAAATCATTGAGGGCTGAATTGACTAAATAATGACAGTCATTTGAGTTTCAGACATCATATCCTTCAGAAAATGCATGGCAACACAAGAACTTTTATTCTAGCAACTTTTTAAGTTTATAAGAGCAACATTTAAAATTTGTCGCAATTTATGGGGCTGTACCCCCATTATCTTTGGCTTTGTCCATATTTTTGTGCCAAAAGATTGAGAGCTATGACTGACTGGCATTTACTAGCAATATTGTTACATTATGACAAGCCTCTGTACCACATTAAGGTATCCAGTCCCACAGAGGTACACAAAGACACCCACACTGACTCCCACACATAGCACAGACACACAAGACAAAGATAGCAATACAGCAAGGTTGAACAGAGATACCCACACAGAGTTCTTAACACAGGACAGAGGCACACAAGACAAAGAACTATACAGACTCTTGCACACAGGATGGACACACACATGATAAAGATGGCAGTACAGCAAGATTGAACACCCACACAGACTCCCACCCACACACAGGACAGATACTCACACAAGATAAAGACAGCATTATAACAAGACTGAACAGAGACACACAAGACAGATAGCTACACAGACTCATGCACACAGGACAAACACAGACATGATAAATGCAGCACTACAGCAAAACGGAACACACACACAGACTCCCATAGACAGGACAGAGGCACCCACCCACACAGGACAGAGACAGACAAGACCAGGACAAAATGACTGCAAGACTGAACCAAGACTCACACAAGACAAAGGCAGCACTACCACAAGACAGAACTGAGACACCACACACAGACACCCAAACACAAGACAATGATCACACTATGGCAAGACTGAAATGCAAGCATCACACAAAACAGCCATAGGACAGACATAGAAAAGACTACAGACACACAAGACATACAAGGGAAAACCTTGGGGGATTACTAAGCCAGAGGCAGACAGACCTAAACCCAAAGAAACACACTAGAGACAGCCACGGGGATTACTTAACTCATTCACTCCAGAACAGCTCAGAAAAAGCTGCCTGCTTAATTCCACCATAGGAACAACAATGCAGCCTGAGCTCATTTTCAGAAAATCAATTTTTAATACCATACAGAAAACAAATGTTCATAACTCTAACTATAAGAGCTAGACTAAAAATGTAAATGTGAAAGTTGTTCAGCAGACACTGACCTTTCCAATAGTGTAAATGTTGATAGTGCATATCAAAGTCATTATTAAATATTTGGCAAGGAATACTGAAATTGTGCATACTTTTTACCTTTTTGGAAAAGCAAAGCACGATATCTTGGTCAATGTACCATGTAGACCCATACAATTTGTATTTAAATTGTTTGTATGAATGTCATCTCTTGTATTTAAATTGTTTGTATGAATGTCATCTCTAAAATGATACCTTAACAATTACTGTGTGATGCTCCTTTATGGAGGTATTCACAGAAATATGATTAATATATTTCTCATACTTGATAAAGCATAAAATCTCATCACTTGTAACAGACAGAGGGTACATATCAGTGTAGAAGTTGTGCGGCTCAATGTCAGCTTCAAAATTATGCATCATTTGTGTCATCACCATGCTCCTTTGCAAAGATATGGACACAATAATGAGAAGTATTGGAAATGTATAATTTTCATTATCCTACAAGACTAAGCAAACTGTGATATCTGTACAGGTGTACACTGCACAGACACAGTTCATTTACCATGTTTTAATGAGTAATACTGTCTTAAAAATGAGGTATGGCTTGGCACACTGACATGCTCCCTTGCAAAGATATTTACCAAATTATGAAAAAAAATCATAATTTTAATTTACCAAATTATGAAAAAAAAATCATAATTTCCATAACCTAGGTCCAAAACAAACTTTGATATCTGTACATGTGTACAACATATAGGCACAGTAGTTCTTTTACCATGTTGGAAGTCTGACTACTATCTTCAAAATGAGGTATTACTTACCACATTCAGATGCTCCCTTGCAAAGTTATTTACCAAAATATGGAAAAAATCATAATTTCCATAACCATAAGTCCAAAACAAACTTTGATATCTGTGCATGTGTACAACACATAGGGACATTTATTTTACCATGTTGGAACTATCAATACTGTCTTCAAAATTAGGTATTACTTAGCACGTTCAGATGTTCCCTTGCAAAGTTATTTACCAAAATATAGGGAAAAAAAATCACATTTTCCATAACCATAAGTCGGAATCAAACTTTGATATCTGTACATTTGTACAATAAACAAGGACAGTTCTTTTATCATGTTGGAACTATCAATACTGTCTTCAAAATGAGGTATTACTTAGCACATTCTGATGCTGCCTTGCAAAGTTATTTACCAAAATATGAAAAAAAATCATAATTTCCATAACCATAAGTCTGAAACAAACTTTGATATCTGTACATGTGTACAACATAGAGGGACAGTTCTTTTACCATGTTAGAGCTATCAATACTGTCTTCAAAATGAGGTATTACTTAACATATTCAGATGCTCCCTTGCAAAGTTATTCACCAAAATATGAAAAAAATCATACTTTTCCATAATCAAAGTCCTAAAAATCTGTGAGATCTGTACATGTGTACAGCATACAGACATTTCTTTTACCATGTTGTACATAATACTGTCTTTAAACATTAGGTGTTACTTAGCATATTTACGACTTCCCTAGCAAAGGTATTTACCAAAATATGAAAAAAATGTCATAACTCTCATAACCTAAGTCCTAAACAAACTGTGATATCTGTACATGTATACAGCATACAGACAGTTCTTTCACCATGGTGTATGTGCTGATACTGTCTTCAAAATGAGGTATTACTTAGTACATTTACAACTTCCCTAGCAAAAGTATTTACCAAACTATGAATAACTTTCATAACCTAAGTCATAAACTGTGATATCTGTACATGCGTACAGCATACAGATAGTTATTTTACTCTTTTAAAATGAGGTTTTACTCACCATGTTGACAAGTTCCCTAGCAGACTTATACAACAAAATGTGACAATTATCAGTGGCACTTCAGGGCATTTGCAGTGTCCCATACCTGTGTTTGCAAAGTGATAATGACTTTTAGTAATGTGAATAACAGTGGCAGCTGCTGATGGTTTTACCTGACAAGTGATAATGACTCAGTGTTGTACTGTAACTGCACATATTGTAAACTACTAATGTGATAATGGCTTGCATTTCATTATTGCAAGGTTCTGCATGCTCATACAAAGGTGATAATTGCTGCACACAACCTTTTGAGCAAGCATTCATTACATTTCTGGTGCAGGTGTAATGTAAGACTCAGTCATTACCATCTGTCAGAAAAAGACCACAGTACTTTGGTAAAAGTTGTATATTACTTGTATATTACTGAGCCCTTCCTCTCACTTAAATTTTACATGACTGGCAAAGTAAGAAATGTCTAAAATATATGGTTGCTCCATGCCAGAATCAGTGTACAAGTTATAACATTTATCTCACTGAGCCATCAACTGATTAAAATCAGACACACACAAAAAATCACAAATATCTAAACTATCTGGCTGATCCATGTAAGAATTAGTGCAATTCCTACTTTATTACCTTATTTTGCTTTTGCCTCTTCTTAAAAAAACTCAATTAAATTTATTCTGCTGCCTTTATTACTGCTTGTTAGTAGCCTGATTAAATTGTAACTATTATTCTAAGGCCTTTGGTTTAAGCACTTGGGCTTCAAACAGTTGTTTTACATTAAGAAGGTTTGTGGTCTGCACTGTTGTGGCAGGACAGGTAGCGTACATCCTTCCAAGTTGGGAACTGCTGATTGAAGGCTCAGTGTCTGTTATTCTAAAAGTGTATTAGTTCTGGGTTAAGCACTTCAGCTTCAGGCCAGTTATTTTACATAAAGAAGGTTTGTGGTCTGCACTTTTGGGGGAGGAGAGGCTAGATTCTGCCCTGCTGAGCTGGGAATTTCTGGTTAAAGGCTTATTGCGCATGCTTACTTGAACTGTTTCTTTATGAAATCAGTATGCCTTGTTTGCTGTAGCATAGACTAGATTCAGGCCTGCTGGATCTAGCTTTGTTTGTATAACTTGTGCACTGATCCAGGCCATCTTTTTTGGAGAAGGTTTCTCTGTACCTAGTGCAGTTAGAACTTGTCTGATTGAAGACTGCTGGAACAGGGCTCAGTTTTGAGGTTTTTAACTGGTTAATTGGGTAAAGTGTTGTTTTGATTGTATCTGCTCTATTTTTTGAAAAAGAATATATATATATATATATACTTGTTTCCCACCTTTCTGAACTAGTATAGTCCAGTTTTCAGGTCACTGCTGAATCCAGGGCTGTGTGACAAGTTTCTGTGTTGCCCATACCTTACTTGGATGGAAAGAAGTTTCACTGTTCACCTATGAGAGAGGGGAGCTTTGAGCAGCTTATCTGTCCCTGGAGGAGTGGTTTCAGCCCAGAAGTTAGTAGTTTATTGACCATTTTGGGCTAATTTCTATCTCATTCATTTCCCTGCTATAAAAACCACATTTGCACAGTTTTTGCGCTTGTATTCCACTCAGCAAGTGCCTTCCAGGTGTTCTGCAGAGTCTACAGCAGCAGAGAGACAAAAGAGAGACTTTGGGGCGATAAAGTATAATTTTTCTGCTTTTCTTGCTGTCTTAACTAATTCCGCCTAAAACGAAAACACCAGTTTTTTTAGCGTTTCTGTGATTTAAAAAGTTTGTTACTGCTACATATTGTACTTATTTGCTGCCTGCATTTGAATTAAGTCATTTTTGTGTTTAAATAATCTGTTTAATTGTTGTAGGCTACATATTAAAGTGTGATAGTCTTTTCTGTGCATTTAAGGTGTTGTTTTGATTGTATCTGCTCTATTTTCTGAAAAAAAATATATATACTTGTTTCCCGCCTTTTTGAAATAGTATAGTCCAATTTTCAGGTTATTGCTGAATCCAGAGCTGTGTTACAAGTTCCTGTGTTGCCCATAACATACTTGGATAGAAGGAAGTTTCTCTGTTCACCTATGAGAGGGGAGCTTTAAGCAGCCTATCTGTCCCTGGAGGAGTGGTTTCAGCTCAGAAGTTAGTAGTTTATTGGCCATTTTTAGCTAATTTTGATTGTATCTGCTCTATTTTCTGAAAAAAAAAAAAACAAACAAATATACTTTTTCCCCACCTTTTTGAACTAATATAGTCCAGTTTTCAGGTTATTGCTGAATTCAGGGCTGTGTTGCAAGTTTCTGTGTTGCCCATACCTTACTTGGATAGAAGGAAGTTTCTCTGTTTACCTGTGAGAGAGGGGAGCTTTGAGCAGCCTATCTGTCCCAGGAGGAGTGGTTTCAGCCCAGAAGTTAGTAGTTTATTGGCCATTTTGGGCTAATTTCTATCTCTTTCACTTCCCTGCTATAAAAACCGCATTTGCGCGGTTTTGCACACCGGCAGTGCCGGTTAGCTAGAGTTAAACTATTCTCGGCTCCACAAAGTCTACTCTTCAATTTTTCCCTTGGAAATAGACAAATCTTCAACTTTAGCACTCACACCATTCATTTCACAGTTAAGCACTTGCTTAAAACTCATAGCAAGCACTAATTAATCCTAGCACTAGACCCCCCCCCCTATACTGTCCAGAAGGACAAGGCTCTCTATTCGTCCCCACAAACCAATCAGAAAAACAGCTTATTCTACCTATTCAGGCATGTCCAAAGGGCAGTTTCCAGTGTACTCTCCAGTCCAACTGGTGAATCTTGGCATTTTGAGAGAATGTTACAACTGCCTCATGTACACAGACAACCCTCTCCTCCTACCACCAAACACTAATATATGCAAGAGATGCAATTATACAGCCAAACTGGAGGCAAAGCTCTCTCAATCCAAGACTGGAACTGACAGTCAAGAGGAGAAGGGTAAAACTTGCAACACAGCACCAGTCTCACATAGACCTAATAAACCAACACCGGCAAATAACACACATGAATAAATGAAAACATACTCGGAGGCTCTAAATAAAAATCTGCAAAAGCAACACAGACCTCCAAAGCAGACATCCAAGCAACCTCCACACCCCATCACCAACCATGAAACACATACTTCACATAATCAGTGTGCCACACAATCACCGCCCTTAAGGCAAAATAACATACCCAACACACTAGTAGTAGGAGACTCTATAGTCAGACACACTGATGTCCCACTAACTAGGCTGGACAAGGAGAAGGTTACAGTTAGCTGCCTGTCGGGCACCAGGATCTGCCACATAACACAAGCACTCAGGTCACTCCAGAACAAGTACAAATACTACTCTGTCATTGTCCATGTTGGTGTGAATGACCACAGACATACCTCCCTGGACTACATGAAAAGAGACATGGAAGAGCTCTCAGATCATGTAGCCCAGGCCGGTATGACCCTGACCCTGATTAGCATCCTGCCCTCACCAAGAATGATGCCACAGTATAAAGAAAAAAAATATCAATTTTAACAATTGGCTAAGTTTCTGGTGTCATTCAAAGGGGATCCAGTATCTGTCCACCTGGGATGACATGCTCGACAAGCCACGTTGCTTCGCAAGAAATGGCTTGCACCTGTCACCCTTAGGCTTTAGAAGACTGGCCAAGGCTCTTGCCACCCCCATAGTGCCTTTTTTAGACAAGGCTCAAAAGACAAACCCACCACCATAAATAGCACAAGTAACCAAAAACTGAGGGTAATGCTACTCAACTCCAGAACCCACCACCATAAATAGCACAAGTAACCAAAATTTGAGGGCAATGCTACTCAACACCAGAAGTCTAAACCTTAAAATACATGCACTCGAGGCACTCCTCAGTATGGAGAACATCAACATCTGTGCAGTAACAGAAACCTAGTTCAAGGCTCCTGAGAGCACTCCAGCACTACTAGGCTATAACTCATAACATACCTTTCGGCCACAGAACCAGGACCAAAACATAAAAGGCGGGGGTGTATCCATATTCATCAAGGATACCCATACCTCTAGGTTAGTGGCGCAGCACAATGAATCAGAGATCATCCATGTGCAACTAACAATGGGCAAAACTGCAATCCAAATTGCAGCTTGCTACAGATCACCCACCATGACCCAGGAACCCCATTCCGCATTTCTGGAGACACTGGGAAATATGAAGGTCCTACCAAACACCCTAATACTGGGTGATTTCAATTACCCAAACATAAACTGGGAGAACTACTCAAGTACTAACTCCCTTGCCCAATGCTTCCTAGAACTTATAAACTCGAATGCCCTGGATCAACTGAGGGAACAACATATTGGACCTGGTCATCACCAACATGGGTGACCGGTGTTCCACACCGGAGGTCAACCCCTCACTGGTTAGATCGGACCATAGACTAATCACTCTGGATATCCACATTCCACCCCCACCCCCAATCAAGGAAACCACCATGAAAAACTTTTCAAAAGCAAACTTCACATTACTTAAGACTGAGGTGGAAAGGTTCACAGCCCCCATGCTAAAGGGCAATGCTGTCCAAGCTGCTGAAACCTTTACAAAGGCACTCTATGAGCATCTGCAGGAATGCATGGATCATGCTATCCCAAGTAAAACCAAGACTCACTCCTCCAAGAAAAGGAAACCAGTCCGGTGGACCCCTGTCATAAACAAGCTATACAATAGAGGGAGGAAACTAGTACAGAAAAGAGTAAAATCCCAAGAAGGAAAGACATCCCTGATCAGTATCAGCAAGAAACTATGATCCCTCATTAAATCATCCAAGGCTAGTTTCGAAAGAAAAATTGCCAGTGACTCCAAAGATAACCACAACATGTTCTTTAGCTATGTCAAGAACCTAAGTGGAAACTCTCAGATCTGCTCTGAGTTAGTGCAGAATGGCACAAAATACACTGAACCGACTGATATTGCCAACATTCTGGCAGACAGGTTTAGTGCAAACTTCACCCCCCCCCCTCTCACCCTCTAAAGGGCCCATAACCATACCAGAAGAATGTAGGGCCCCGTCAATCACCGACACACAGGTTAAAACAGCCCTATCCAAAGCCAAAAGCACAGCTTCAATGGGACTGGACGGTGTCCCAGGCTGTGTCTTACAAGAGGTCCAAAATGAACTAACCCCTCACCTAAACACACTGTTCAAACTCAGCCTCTCTACAGGCTATGTACCCACAGAGTGGCGCACAGCAACAGTTATCTCACTCCACAAATGTGGAGCCACAACAGACCCTGGGAACTATCGCCCTATAAGCCTGACTAGCCTGGTCTGCAAGGCTATGGAGCACATCATCATGGAACTCATTAACAGAGATATTGGGAACCTCCAAACCTTGGACCCTACCCAGTTTGGCTTTGTTAAGGGCAGATCATACCTCCTAAACCTGGTGGACATCTGAAACAGTTACCAAGGCATTAGACGAGGGAAAGGAGGTCCACACAGCCTACCTAGACCTTGCAAAGGTTTTTGACACCATTTCCCATTCTAGTATTATAGACAAGCTCACCAGCTTGAACATAAACCCCTACATCAAAAGATGGGTTGTCAACTGGCTCATGGATAGAATCCACATGGTGAGAGTTTCAGGCTCTACGTCCATCTCTAAACTGGTTACAAGTGGCGTCCCCCAGGGCTCAGTCCTAGGACCATCCTGTTTGGTATATATTTCTCAGAGGTACAGGCAGGCATAGAAGGACTATGGCTGACCAAGTTCACAGATGACTGCAAACTAGGGGCCATAATTGCTTCTACGGCTGATACAAACACCCTCCAGAAGGGCCTCACTGAGATGGATACCTGGTGTCAAAATCATGGCCTCAAGCTAAATGCCAAAAAGTGCATAGTCACCCCCTTTGGAAAAAATAAAGTACCTGCAAACTACCACATAGGTGGTAGTCCCCTAAATACAGAAAATGTAATAAGGGATCTGGGGACCCAAGTAGATAGTAATCTCTCCTTTGATAATCATATTGCCAAGGTGGTTAGAAAATCCTTCTATGTGGCCCACCTAATCACAAAAGGGTTTGCATCTAGAACAAAAGAGGTTATTGTGCCTCTCTACTCATCACTCATTAGACCTATCATAGAATACAATGCCCCATTTGGGATGTACCTCACAAGACACATGCATCATCTTTGTAGTACTTGGTCCTACCTGCTGGAGTAAGCAAAAATCAGTGACTACACAGCATACTATACAAGCCAGGCTAAGGTGCTACCTGAAATGTACTGCCATACAGCATTATGAAAGATTACTGGAAAGGAACTATGAGCACACAGCTAGAGTTTTACTGGGATCTTATGAATTTTCTTCCAGACAAAGTCTTCAATGAGGCTGGTATGTGATAAACCTTGTCCCACTTCATGCTCAATTGAGAGCACAGCTAAGCCTGAAAGTTTCTCCTGATCCTGACTCATTGACAAATTTCAGTTTAGAAAAGCTGCATTCTGCAGTAGCCACTATAACAGGTGCAGTCAAATAAATGTGCAGTGAAACATAAGTTTGATACAAATGTCTTCCAAGTTGTGAATGAAGAAATTTAACACAATCAGTGGTGATGACTCATCAATCATTCAAAAAAGGCTTTTCAGTTCATGTCCAGGGTCAGAGTCATGGCAAAACATAGGTGGTGCAGTACCCAGCAGGATAAAAGCACTCTCATCAAACTGAACAAACAACTCAGAGTACAAATAAAGTCTACCAAAGCAAAATTTGAGGTAAGCTCGGCCCGCCAGGCAAAGGCAACCGCAAAGCATTCTTTAGTTATGCCCGCAACCTCAAAGGCAATATACAATTGTGTGCAGACCTCACTGTAAATGGAGCCAGAAGATAAGGCAAACACTCTGGCAGATAAATTCAGCTCCAAACTTGACCCCTCTCTTCCCCTCAAGCTTCCCTCAGGAAATATCATCAAATATAAATCCCCCTACTATCACTAGGAAACAGGTCCTTAATGTTCACTCTAAGACCAAGAGCACAAAATCAATGGGCCCAGACAATATCCCAGGATGCCTTCTATGCCTTCTAAATAGCATGAAACATGACCTGTCAGGGCCTCAGGAATTATCATTAATCTGTAGCCTCCAAACAGGCTTCATGCCTCATAAATGGAGAAAGGTAACAGTCATCTCTCTGCACAAAGGTGGGCCATCTACAGATGCTGGAAACTACAGACTCACAAGTCTCACTAGTCTTATATGTAAAGCCATGGAAAGAATTATCATGGAGATGATCAAGAGAGATGTAGTAAACTCACAGGCATTGGCTCAACCCAATTTGTTTTTTTCAAGGGCAGATCATGCTTACTCAACCTAATGGACTTTATTGAGAAGGTCACTAAAGCAATGGATGGGAGCAAAGTCATTCACACAGCCTACCTTGACCTGGCCAAGGCAGTTGACACAATACCCCACTCAGGCATTGTTGACAAGCTCAAGAGGTTTGGTACAAACTTGTATGTCACCCGGTGGATAGACAACTGGCTCACAGACAGGACCCAGGAAGTTAGAACTGGGGAGTCCACCTCTACAAAGAGGTCAGTCATAAGTGGAGTCCCTCAGGGATCAGTCCTTTGACTGTTCCTCTCTGGCATTTACTTCTCAGAAGTCAAGGCCAATGTCAGTAGTCTCTGACTTGACTAAATTTGCAGATGACTGCAAATTAGGAGCTGTCATTGAATCTCACTGACACAAATATTCTCCAGGAGGGGCTGACACAGACAAACAACTGGTGTCAGAGCCATGGACTAAAACTATCATATTGACAACACACCCCTTAGAGTTGATCAGGTAGTTAGGGACTTATGGACACACATAGACTGTAATCTAGCCTTGACCATCGTGTGTCTACAGTGCTGAGGAAATCATTCTGTGTTTCATTACTTATAAAGGTATGGCATCTAAGTCCAAGGAAGTCATTGCTCCACTGTATTCGGCATTCATCACACCTATCATTGAGTACAATGTCCCCTTTGGTATATACCTAACCAGGCATATCCAACAATTGGGATGCCCACAGAGGTTCCTCACTGAAAAAATCTAGGGCATAAGTAAAATGTCCTATGAAGACCACCTCAAGGCCCTATCCCTGTATTCTGTCTCCTACAGGCTTTTGAGGGGAGATCTATGCCTGGCATACAGGGCATTGTCAGATCCCACTCTGATGGACCTCCTGCATATCCGCAAAACAAACAGCACCAGAATTACCTATTCTAAAGACTTAAACCTTGCCTGTGATATAAATAGGACCTGCTGGAGAGAGAGGTATGTGTCCCAGAGACTACCCCATTTATGGAACAGGCTCCCCACGCATGTGAAGCAGAGTTCCTCCCTAACCCAATTCAAGTGCAACTTGACCAATTGGTTGGGAAACTAAAAATTCATCCCTGGTTTGGCACATATGTCTCTAATGGACACAGGTAACCTGTAAATGGTTCATCTCCCAGGCCCATGCTTGCACTTATCAAGGCTATCAGAACTTGTCAGAGATTTGGGATGCATGGCAGGCTTAAAAAGACCCTTGTGGTCGTTAGCATAGTAAACATATATCGACATTTTGGAAAAGAATAAAATGGACCAGAATAAATCAGCCAGCAGTTATAAAAGTAAAACGTCTTTAATGGAATCCAAATGTAAGCACTTTCACAGTTGCACAGACTGCTTCTTCAGACAATACTATTAGTCAGAAACCTTTATCCATTAAATACAGTGCTTAACATTCAAATGCACTACCTTCCTAATTGCTTGCTGCACATTTAAAGAAACAGCTAGTACTAAATACATATACTAAGACTAGTTGCATTCAAAGCTATATTTATTTATTTATTATTTATTTATTTCAGTTTGATAACTGGGGAGGTCCACTGGGCTTGGGAGCCCATTTTCAGTGGAGGCCCGGGGAGAAAAGCTCCACAAAAACAACAGTATTTATTACAAAAAAGAGTTCAGACAAAAAAGTACAATAGAATTAACAGGTATCTACAAATAGTCCACAATACCAATATCAGAAGGCTAAAAATAGCATAAGTATCAACAATTTCAGTTAAATTCAGCAAGAAAAAAAAAAAAGATGTGGTATTGTAAAGGAGAAGAAATTTCTGTTTAGTAGCTTAATGGAATTAGTATTTTAGAAGAGGTGAGGGGGAAAGAAGGTCAGCCTAGCGTGGCTTAGCAGCTTCTGCATATAGTGCAAAAAGTATTAGTATCTTATACAGCTAGCATTATTGGAGAGGCTAGAAAAGGTTAGTTAAGTATAGAGATTAGCCAGGAGAGAAGGAGGAGGATAGTTTGAACGGTGTAGGTTGAAGAGTGCAGTTGCATATTCTATTTAGATAGAGGAGGGGATAAAGTTGGGTTTTTAAGTAGTCTAGGTTGTTGCAGGTTCTTAGAGAGGTGGGTAGGGCATTCCATTTTTTAGCTAGGGCAAAGGATAAGAGCAGTTGGCCAGCTGGGTGCTTGGGTTTTTGTACTGTGATCAGGTTTTGGTGAGAAGATCTAAGGGGGGTATAGGGTAGAACAATATTGGAAAGAGCAGGACAGTTAGTTGGATGGAACACTAATTTATGGGCTGTGGTGAGTTGTTGAAAGGTAAGATGATTGGGGAGTTCAAGCCAGTTTAGAGAGTGAAGGGAGGAGCAGTGATGAGTGGAGGATTTGGCATTGGTTGCAAATTTGGATATTTTGTTGTAGCATTGTTACAATTTGGAGGTAAGAGTAGATGATAGATTAGTGAGCAGAGGAGCGCCGTATAGTAGAGAGGGAAGGAGGTAAGTAGAGGCAAGGATTAGCCTAGTGGAAGGAGAGAGAAAGTGGTTGTTTCTGTACAATAAGCCAAGTTTTATGTGTGTTTTTCTGATGTTTAGCTGGATATGAGTATTGAATTTCAGCTGGTCATCAATTGTAACACCAAAAAGTTTGGTGGAGGTTACTGTCTTAATAGTGGAGTTGGTAAGGCTGGTAATATGGAAAGAATTTTTATCAAGTGATAAGGATTTGGAGGGGCGAAGAGGAGGATCTTAGTTTTGTTGGCATTAAGGGATAGGTGATTTTGGAACATGCAATTTTCAGTGGCTGAAAATGCTGTTTGGGTTAGAGCTTGGAGCTCTATTTGGTTAGGGGTGTGACAGATCATAGTGGAATCATCAGCGTATTGCACAATTGTAGTGTTGGGGATGGCTTTATGGAAGTCGTTAATAAAGATATTGAATAATAATAGGCCAAGAATGGAACCTTGAGGTACACCGGTAGGTGTAGGAAGGAAGGTTGATGTTGCTTGGCCCCATTTCACAGCTTGGGACCTGTTTGAAAGGTAGCTAGTGAACTAGGAAAGAGCTTTTTGGCTAAGGTTGAGGTTAGAAAGATGGTTTAGAAGGAGGGAGTGGAAGATGGTGTCAAAGGCTTTGGATAGATCTAGTAGAACAGATGATACTAAGTTACCGGAGTCACGGGCAGAGTTCACAGAATGAAGGAAGGAGAGAAGGGCGGTGTTAGTACTGTGTCCTGGGCAGAAGCCGTGTTGGGTAGGAGAGCGTAGTTGGTGTTCGGTAAGGAAAGGCAAGAGCTGCAGGTGGATACATTTTTCTAGAATTTTTGATATAGGGGAGAGGATGGCAATGGGATGGAAATTAGAGACATTACTGCAGTGGTGGTGCTGCGGTAGCATTGTCGCCTCACAGTTAGATGTTGCCCATTCGATTCTCAGTTAGAGCGTCTACTGTGTGACGACATGCATGAATGGGCGTTCCTTCATTGAAGGTTGTGCGTTAGGCCCAGCAAGCCAGCACGTAAAACTCTACTGCCAATCATTAGCGGACTCGAGTTCCACTGTGGCGACCCCTAACCGGGAAAAGCCGAAAGACACACACACATACACAAACACACACACACACACACACACACACACACACACACACACACACACACACACACACACACACAGTTCTTGCCACCTTTGTGAAGTGGAAGAATGAAAGCAGAACGCCAGAGTTTGGGTACATAGGATTCGTGTAGAGACTTGTTTATTAGGATGCTGATAGGTATAGCAATGGAATCAGAAGCTATCTTTAGGAAGGAGGATAGGATGTTATCAGGGTCATTGGAGCAAGGCTTGAGTTTATGGAGCAGTTTTTTTTATTAGGTCAGTGGGTACGGTTTTGAGTTCGAAAGTGGGGGCGGGTGGAAAGGGAAGGGAAGATATGTAAAATACATAGCTATAACCACATTACCTATTTAGTATATATATCTGTACAATATGTAAATTGCATATAAACAACCTATAAAATATCAAAAATAAATAATATGTCTAAAAACATATGTAAAAAATATGGGTCCCCTTCAAAACATCTAAAACCCATAACATCTAATTTCATAACATTGAGACCAGAACATCTAAAACCCAAAACTTCTAAAACCCATAACATTGAATTTCATAATATCTAACAGTACAAATCACATGAAAATAACACCCCCCCAGATATAATGGCACCAAACTACCAAACACACTTTTTACTACATTTCGGCAGGGGGGCTTGATACAGTGGGGCTAGGAAATTAACTTTTTTCCACTGTAGTGCGATCTTGGAGTTGGTATATTTAATTTACAGGGGGTGTGGGTGGCAGAGCCCCCTACATGGGGGTACAGGGGGCTTGCCCCTCCTGCATAAATGTAGTAAAAAGTGTGTTTGGTAGTTTGGTGTTGTTATATTTGGAGGGGATATTATTTTCTTGTGATTTGTAGTGTTAGATGTTATGAAAATCGATGTTATGGGTTTTAGATGTTTTAGGTTTTAGATGTTCTGGTCTCAGTGTTATGAAATTAGATGTTATGGGTTTTAGATGTTTCAAAGTAGACCCAAAGAATATATATTACCCTATTACTCCACCAGTATACACACATTTTTTTAACATCCAGTTGAAACTATGTTATCTACGCAGTAGTCTAGCTTTCAATATGGGTTTGGTGGGGACTTTGTCATTCAAACCACTTCCACTGTCAGCTCTTAGTTTAATAATCCAACGAGTTTCATTAGTTTCTGTCTTAATTTTAACATCTCTATGTCTCCCATCCAGTCTAGTTTTTTCCATAGCTAGGAAGTGAAATTTGTGGGTGTCCCCTTTATGAATAACATGTTTAGCTAAGGCATTAGTGGTGGTTCTAATATTGATATTATTTGTTCCCTTATCCTATCATGTAGTCTCCGATCAGTTTTGCCCACATAGAATGAGCCACAGCTTAGCAGTGGGCTAAAGAGACCACATTTGTAGTGTCACAAGTGGCTGCAACATTAAATGTGAATGTCCTATCAAAATCTGGATGATGGAACTGTCCTGTTGGATTTACGTATTCACAAAAGTTGCACCTATTACAGGGACTAGTACCCATTCCAGACTCAGTATTCCTGCCCATTGAATGACACAGCCTTCTTCTCAGGGATTTCATGTTTTTATATGTAAAACTTTGATTATTACCAACAATTCCTAGTATCCTTTCATCAGCTGCTACAATAGGCCAAAACCTCTTATATACATTAGTGGCTATTCTAGCATTACTTGAGAAATAAACAGGAAATCTCACCATGTTGTGCTTATTGTTACCCTGCATTTGAAGTTCCATCCCCTCAGTTACATCAGAGAAATAGGGATGTGTCTTCTCTGTTCTTTTTTTCCTTGACCTCTTGAATAATATGCCTAACTTTGTGTGTACCCACATGTATTTGATAATATAGTAAGGGGGACAAGCTATGAGAATTTCCAAGTTATGTAAAAGGATGAGGTATTTGCGACAAAAATAGAAGAATTGAAGAGATTTTTAAGAAGGGGATATAGTAAACACACACACACACACACACACACACACACACACACACACACACATACACACACACAAAACCCCCAATCCAAAAGTATGTTTGATACTGGTGTATAAGCTAACTACATCTACTACTATAAAATACATGTCATTCCCTCTCCTAATATATTTTACCTTATTAATGAAATCATACACATCCCTAATATAAGATGACAACACAATAACCTTTGTTAACAAGTATTGATGCAAAAAAACATGAAATATTATGAGTGAAATAACCACATGCCAATATTATGGGGTGACCTGGTGGATCACACAAATCTTTGTGAATTTTGGGTGCACAGAAAGAATAGGCAACGGAACAATTCTTAACACTAAAGGTGTATTGTACATCTTCATATGAAAAATAATTTAGTCTTAAACCTTTATTCAAAAGTTCTTTATACTCCACTAAAGTTTTATTATACACATCTAAATCCACTTTAACATATACTTCTGTATTATTTAAATGTTCTTAGCACATTTTCAGATATTGATTGAAATGTAAAACAACTAATTTTCCCCCTTTATCTACTGGTTTAAACACAAGTTCCCTCTGTTGACTCAGATTACTCAAAATTTTTATAAAGCAAATTGTACTCTTCTTTCACACTATACTTTAATGAAGAGAAGAACTGCCATTTAATCTCATTTTTAAAGGGAGGAATAAAATCACTTCTATGGATTATTCCTTCAGTATTAAACTTGCAATACACATTGGATTCTGTGTTTTAGTTGCAGGAATAAAACCTGTCCTCACTAGACTCTAAATCATTATTATTATATTGACCATTACTACAAATTGTATTATTCCCCTTGAAATAATCTAACAAATGCAGTTTGCGTATAAACTTAAAAACTTCCCCCTTAATTTCATATAATCTTGGTAAAGCAATGGGAATAAATTTCAGTCCTTTGTTTAAAACACAAACTTTTTCAACTGTTAAATCCTAACCTGATAAATTCACTACATAGCTATCTTGGCAATTAAAAAACCCAGTCCCTTGTCCACAATTATTAATTCCATTTACCTTGTTTGTATAAACGGGAGTTGTAACCAGCCTCCCTGTTATTGTCCTGTCCATTCCACGATCTTTTATGGCCACCTCTGTTGCATTTCATTTGATGGGAAGGAACATGTGAGGGGCATTAAAAAAGCTAGAGAAGTAAGTCCAGCGGCTGTAGATTTTCAACAATTTCGTAATAGGGATCCATTTGGGTTGCAAGAAACAATTTTGGAATGGGTACAAAATGAATATTTATCTCCCTGTGATATAAAGAATAAGTTACACAAAAGAGAGTCCATTTTCATTTTGAAGTTCAATACTCTTTTTCCTGTAGGACTTAATAAAGAATGTAATTGGAAATGTTTTCTGTAGTGGGAATTTTCTATTACATTGTTTAATTGTTTAATTGATGAATTGTGGGGTATATATAAAGAATGTATGGAATAATGAACATTATACTCTGAAAAGGCTATGTTAAGCCAAGGCGTTAAGAGATTTGCTGATAAACTTGCTTTTTATTTTTTTATTAAAGTGTCCTGCTTTTATATTGCTGGCATTCTCAATTTTTGTGGTTCTCTAATGACCCATTACTTCTTTATCCGTAATATGATACAAATGTTCAGCCATGACAGAATCAAACTGTGCCAAAAGCTGTACTTGGCCTAAGAAATTGCCATTGCCATAGGCATATAGGACATCACTTGTACCACAGAATACCATGTTCCATTGTGCCAGGTATTGGACATTAGCTATAATGCATTCTAACACACCACACAAGTGAGTTATCTCTTTTTTAACCACTGCTTGTCTCCTATCATCCACTGTCTGCCTACTTTTTACTCTGTTGTCCAGTTTCTTCCACTTCAGCATACTTGCTGCATGCTCAGATGCTCGGTCATGGCTGTGTAAAGCTCTGGACATCTCTTTCCATGCTCTGCAACCACCTGACCTGAGAAGATAGCTAGAATATTCAAATAGTTAGCACGCAAAGCAAAACAGTGCATCTTTTGAGACTGAATATGTCATGGAAGTCCGTTTTGCTCTGTCCTAATTAGGCAGCATATGAAAATAGTTCTCTGATGTAAATCTTTTCTGTTCACTGACTGGGAACTGTGGCAACACCACTTTCACAGGTCCATGCTGAGTGGCAGTTACCCTAAACTCATTCCTTATCAAGACTGGTCAAGTTCCCAGATTCTCAAAAGATATATCTGACACTCCCTGCAAATCACAGGCCACATCTGTCACTACAGAAATATGAGCTCCTTCTGTATAAAACTCTGGTGATCCAGGCAGCACTTCTAACATTGAATTTGCATTTGTTGAGATCATTTCTGCCATGGTGATGGCTGTAGGTTCACAGGAGGCAACCTGTGCTGCAGCCACAGCAGAGTGGTCATTTTCTATGGTAAGGATGCTGGACTCACAGTGGACAGGCTGTAATGCAGCACCACTGTGTTGGCCTGAAGGCAGACTGTTTGCTGAATCTCCCCTCTCCAATGACCAACAGAAAAAATTCTTAATGAAGCCTGTCTCTTCTCATCCTCATTCCTCTGCTGCTAAATCTTTCTTTTTACTGCTTCTGACAAATATGTATGTTTCATTTCTAACTGGGAATGAAAGTAAAACAATTACTACACATACAGACATTGGGTCCTTTGTCATAAGGTTAGTAAAAAGCACTACACTTCAGGTACATGTTATGACACTTTCTTTGACCTACTCGGGACTGCATATTGACAAATATTTAACATTCTGAATATATTCTAAGGATGGCATTTTCCAGATTACACAGAAACAACTTCCTTGACAATAGCGGAATGTTATACATCAGATTTACTTAAATGGACCCACAGAGGCAAACCCTCAACTCTGAGGTGCCCATTGCCACAATATGTGAAATACAAACTCCAAGCCAGCCAACCAGTGTAAGCAATAAGTGTTATTAACTTTAAGTGCAAGCTACAAACCTAAAACCTTTCCCTTAACACACTGACAGTTGCCTCCTCTGCTTACAAAATACAATCACTTACTATAAGTCACTATTGTGCTTTACTCTGCAAGCATCCTCTACTGTATGGCAGTACTTCTACAAATAGTCATAATAAAAGGGAATAAATCCAAACATAAGGTCTATAACCAGGTAGTATTAGATCTTGATGTGAAAAACCACTGCAAAATGCATTTGGGTTAAGCAGAAAAACCAAAGCTGCCACACCAAGTCAACTAAGGGCTATACAATCCATGGTGTAATGAACATCCTACAAGAAGTGATGATTTCATCTTACACTGTAGGCAGAGCTAAAGACAAATGAGGACAAGTAGGCAAAAAACTGCAGTGCAGGCACATAAACCAGAAAAATGGAAGGCACATAAACCAAAAAATAGAAAGCACATAAACCAGAAAAATGGAAGGCACATAAACCAGAAAAATGGATTTGGTTCCAAAAGACCATGTTAGTATGACTGCAGGCACAAAAGAATGAGCAACCTAATACTGAACACCCTTCATAAACACAAGCTATACAAGCAGGTACAACTGAAGTATATTACAAAATTTCTATTGGCATCTCTTACTATTGTACCGCAGGCCAAAAAACTGCTGAGTAACAATAACCAATAGGTAAAAAGAACTGTAATGTAGGCATTAGGCACAGTTAAAGTGTATAACAAAATACATATTGTATAATAACTTCCACTGACATCATTTACTATCGTACCACAGGCAGAAAGGCTGAAGAATGACTGACCAGTAGGAAAAACAACTTAGAGAAAGGCCCAAATGACAGTTTTAAGTTAAATGCCAAACATTGGAGGTGAAACTCATCTTTTTTAGAAAATTATCTCTGCCCTAAACATCTCTGGAACAGGTGACTAAAGTCTGAAAGAACAAATGGTTAGGTAGAAAGTCACAAATTTTAAGGGGAACACCCCATGCTATGAGGCAAGAAAAAAGTTACGAGCGAATAAGACGCTTCCAAAAATATTTCCATTTTAATCATAGGCCAGCCAAAATTCAGGAATGCAATCACCATGACATGCACTGCATAACATGTATGCCATTTTCCTACACCTACCCACTAACTCTCAATCTCTTGGCACACAATTTTGAGCAAACCAAAGTCATCGGTAAAACAAAGGAGGAAAACAAAGAAGTAAAATCATGGACTCGCTAGAAAATCCCATTTATGAGGGACATGACAGAAGTGTCAAGCAAACACTGGGTGACAGACAGTCCCACAATTCCCTCCCTTTGGACAAGAACTCTGGACAAAAGCAAAAAGCCAGGGAATGCACCATGCATTACGTGGAGGATATGAAACATGAAGTCCATTTTGCTAGTAGCCTCAGCCCTCAACATTGTTCTACATAATCAGTTTCTGAGTGAGGAACAGACCAAAAATATCAAGTAAACATTCTACAGCATTCTGCCAGCCCCTACCCCTCACGTCTCATCACAATAATTCTAGCAGACATAGCCAAAAATAATTGCAGAACAAATGTGTAACATCAAAGACAGTTTAAAGCATTGCTATGATAAACTTGGAAAGATACTAGAACAGCAGGGTTTACGTACATTAGCATGCATTAAAACAGTACATTCTTCAGAATTCTCACAGCTACCCCCAATGTCTCAACAAAATAATTCTAGATGAAGTAAATAAACAAAAACGAGACAAAAGCATAACATTAGGGATTTGAACTAAAATATGCTAGAATAGATTTTGCAGGAGCATACATTGCATTAACCTACATTTTTGATGAGGAACATAACTGAAATTACCAGACAAACATCTAAACATTGTAGCTTTCTAACAGCCCTTCCCCTCTCCTAAACTCTCAGACAAAGCCAAAAATAACCGCAGAATAAAGACGTAACATAAGGGATAGTTCTAAACATTGCTATAATAAATCTGCATGAAACAAAACCACCACAAGACAATGGCAATTTATTAGGGATTTAAAATACAGGACTTAAGAACTAATAATAATGTGAGAATAAGATTTCGCAGTAGCATGTTTTGTGTGATCCCACATTTTTCTGGAACAGCAGACCAAAATAAAAAAACATCTAGACATCTTGGAACATTCTCACGGGCTCTATCAATTTCCTAACCTCTCAGCATAATTCCAAACACAGCCAAAAATAACTCAGAACAAAGGCTAACAACAGGGATAGTTTAAAACATTGCGTTGATAAACTTAGATAACAAAACAGTGTTTGCATTAGCATGCATTAAGACATCAGTATATTCTGCAGAATCCCCCCCCCCCCCCCCGTGTCTCAGCACAATAATTCTGGATGATGTGAAAATAAAATAAAAACAAGACAAAGGTGTAACATTAACAATGTGATTATACATTGTGTGACACCACATTTAAGAAACAAACAAACAAAAAAAAATAGCAGGCAAACATTTGAAAACTGCAACATTTTCACAGCCCCTAACCATGCTCCCGACCTCTCAACACATTAACTACAGACAAAGCAAAAAAATTATAGAACAAAGTCATAGCATCAGGGACAGTTATAAACACTGCAGGCATACACAATACTAGCATACCAGGGTTTGGTAAGAATACATTCAAACATCTATACATTCTGCAATATTCTCACAGCTGCTAACCCCCCCTCCCAACATTAGACATTTAAAAAAAAACATACTTATGAATCCATAAAAATGGTAGAACATATTTTGCAGTAGCATGGGTTACATGAACCCATATTTGATGGGGAACAGATAAAAAAAACACCAGGCAAACATCTACTTGGGCATTAGCATGTATTAAGACATCAGTACCTTCTGTAAAATGCTGACAGCCTCTACCCTCCAATGTCTCAAAACAATTCTGGATGAAGTGGAGAAATAAAAGCCAAAGGAGTAACATTAACAATGTGTTTATACATTGCGTGACCTCAGTTTTTTAAGAAACAACAAAAAATACCAGGCAAACATTTGAACACTATGCAACATTCTTACAGCCTCTAACCACACTCCCAACCTCTCAACACAATATCTACGGACAAAGCAAAAAATTTTCAAACAACAAAGTGTTAGCATCAGGGATAGTTATTGTCAGAAAAATATGTATTAATGTGTGTATGCTTAATGCTAATTAGAAGCTAAATAAGTTAATACTTTTTTCATTCTATTTTATATGCACTGTTTTTATATATAAATTGAGTTTCATATGAGACTGAAAAGATGCTTTTTGAAACTGCAGTGTGCTTTCTGAAACTTGCAAGACGCCCTCTGACCTAGTAATTGCTAGCACAGCAATATTCATGTTTATGCCTTTTGGAAATGTACTTGAGAAGCAGGTGGTTATCTGCTAGGTCAGGAGAGAATAAATGAACAATGCTATATCCTGTAAATGTAATGATCTTAAACAATCAGCTCTGTTCGAAGTATGAGAACATGTGCAGCTGCAGAAGTTTAGAGATAGTGTAGACAAAGAATTGTTAGAGAAATTAACTGCTTGCTTTGTGCTTGAATTAGCCATAGTACCTTCAATGGTAACATTGCATGTATCTAACCGGTGGTAGCCAAGGCCACGTTGTTTTCCTTAGGAAGTTTCTCACAAAAATTGATAAATCAGCAGAATTTTATGAAAGCAATTATTAGTAAATGATGATGACAAAACTTGTGATTCACTACGTCAGCTTGGTAGGCAATGTCTTATTAGAAAGTGTATAAAAATGTAAGCATTTCCTGTTTCTAGTTAGACAAACTCTGTATTAGCACATTTTTGTCTCCTTGCTGCAAGATTAAAGTGCCTTAACCTGAACCTACCGTGTTTTGATAATTTTTAAAGTATATTTTTCCTTTGACAGTTTGGTCCTTTGGACCAGAAAGTACCTCTCACTCTAGGCCTAGGTCAGAATTGGGCCCGGTGGCATGTACCCGTACGGAGAAGCGGCCACATTGGCTCTTCTGTTTTGAAAGACCTCCAACTGAATTGTCGCTCGAAAGAGGCCAGCCACTGTTTCTGATCTGGGATTGGAGGACGAGTCAATGTTCCGGTGGATCAACTCACGGAGGGTCAGGTAAGGAGGAATTTACCTTTTTTCTGTTTTAGATCAGGGACTTGTTACAGTATTGTTTTGTCAGGGAGATTTGCATGTGCAGATCAGGGACAAAAAGATTGCTGTCTTGTCATAGATCAGGGAAACAGAATAGGTAGACAGTTATTCTAGATAAACTGTGAAAAGGTGTAAAATCATGGTACCACGTGATAAAAAGGGTTACGTACCAATTTTTAGCTTAGCTAAGGCAACATGGGAAATCAGTGCACGAAAAGTTCCCGAGACCCGCCCCTAACCGAAGACGGGAAATACATGCAATTACAGCGTGCCGATAATGCTAAGTATTATACAAAATGGGTTGATAAATACAAATTTGATGGTAATTTAGATAAATCTTCACTTATTAAACTTGTTAGACAACTTAAAACAGATGCAAAAGGTCAGCTAAAAAAGCAATGGCAGTTAGGAGTCCCTCAGGCACACAGGTGGCTTGAGGAAGCAAATCGCAGGGAACAAAAGATTAAAAATTCAAAAGCAATGTTCTTAGATAAAGAAGATAATAACTTGGTAATAGCGACAGCCCCTCCTCCGCCCCCTCCGCATCCTTTACCGGAATATGAAGCGAGTGGACAAGCTGATCCACCTCCACTATACCCAGCTGTTCCTGCAAAAACAAAACCGTTTGTCAGGGATCCTATCGAGACCAGGTCTCGAGCACGTAACTTGAGAGGGGATATTTAATTATATGAAATAAATAGAAATTCACAAGCTATGAGTGAGGAAGAGATATGTCCACTCATAGAAGTACCAAATCCACAGGCAGGACAGGATCCAACTCTTCTAGTATATAGCTCGTGGACACCGGAAGACATCTGGAAAGCCACAGAGGGAATTCCCCATCCAAAAGTTAATTTTAGAAAATTCTTAGAAGACTTACAGGGCATGAGGTTAAGTTACCATTTGAATGGAGAAGAAGTAGAAAAAGTAGTTAGACAAATTGTAGGTCCAGATTGGCAACTGGAATCCCCGTGACACAGAGTTTAGACCACTCCCACATAGTAATGCTGAACTGGACAACAGAGTGAAAGGTCTGATGGACCAAATCTCTGAGAAATGGAAGCCTAGGGCTGATTGGACTTGCATTAATCAATGCATACAAGAAGGTGAAACTGTTGATAGATATTATGCCAGATTATTAGAATGTTTTAATAACCATTGTGGAATGCAGATACCTGAAGATCAAACACATGATTCCCCATATGAGCAACAGCTAAAGAATGCATTCATAAAAGGCAGTATTGCGCCCATTAGCAGCTTTATTACAAAGCACATGGTAGATCATCGTACAAGTAGATTACAGTCATTACTTGAATATGCAAGACATGCCGAAAGGCATTTTAATAGCAAAAAGAAAAAGAAAACTCAAGTATTTGCAGTAGAAGACGGGTCAGAAGTCTTTGTAGCACAAACTGGGTAGAAGGGCAAGAAAAATACCCAGGGAAACAAACAATCTGATAAGCAATCAGAGTTTGAAGAGAGAAAGAAAAGGGGTGAATGTTTTAAATGCAGGAAAAAGGGACATTTAGCAAGGGATTGCAGGCTAAATAAAAAGGTAACCATGGAAGATAAGGAGGGTGAGGAATGACTATATGATAGTCAAGAATCACTGGATAGGAATGAACAGGAAAAGACAAATGCAAATGTGGTAGCAAGAGTAGAGGATGTGACGGAAGGAATAGAGGATGTACATGATTTCATAGATGATGAAGAAAATGGAATTTTAGACTTAGCATTATTGAGCCTAGAGCTCTACTTAGCAGACACAAAACTGGAAGTCACGCTTCTGGTAGAGGGGAGGGAAGTCAAATTTCTGTGCGACTCAGGGGCTTCACGCACCCTGATACATCCTTCCAAACTACCAGAAAATTCAGAATCACTAGACTACATATTAGTGAAAGCAGCTAATGGACAGCTGTATCGGGAGCCACTCTCCCACAACATAGCGATAATTGACCCGGTTTCAGGGATGACCCAGAAAAGCAAAATTGTTGTTTCTGCAAAATGCCCAGTAAATCTCTTGGGCAGAGACTTAATGCAGATATTTGGCATAGCCGTAGTTCCAACTATGCAGGGTATGGAAGCACAGCGACAAATGGATACTTTTGTAGTGCGACCGGAGGGTGAAACATTTTATTGGTACAGCCAGGACTTAGTTATGACTGGTCCAGGGGCAGTAAACGAAGAACTGATGAATGTAGCCATCAGTAAATCCCCCTCCCTTGACACTGATAAACAGCATTTGTTGCATTGCACTCTATATTACTGTAATAGACCAGGACCTGATAAAGAATATGAGCAAGAACTGTTTAGAAACCATGCTAATAGGTTAGTATTATGAAATTTGTACTGGGACGCAGAAGGAAACAGTGTAGTAAGCTGTTCATTGCCCCAGGAATTCTTAGCACTTTACAAATCTAATCGATTACCACATGTAAGCTTAACTAAAGATAGAAATTTAAAGTGGGCAGACCTAGGAGAAAAAGTCACAAGGTGGGAAAAACAGACAGAGTTAGAACTCTCTGAACAAGGGGTACAAAAGCAGAAATTGAATTGGATAACACAGACACACCCAGCTGTGCACTCACAGGCAAGTGAGGATAGCTGAGTAGCACTCTTACTAGAGGAAGAGGAAAAAGCCTTACGAGACATACCAGAGACTCTCTGGTCAACAGGGAAATCAGATGTAGGACTTATTCGTACAGCAGGACCAGTTACTATTACGCCAAAATCAGCATTTAGACCTCAAAGGAGACAGTATCCCTTAAGGAAGGATGCAGAAATAGGAATCAAACCTATAATAGCAGCTTTACTTAAGGAAGGAGTCTTAATAGAATCTCCTGATTCACCGTGTAATACACCCTTATTTCCTGTTAGGAAAGCAAACGGGGAATGGCGTATGGTCCAAGATTTACAAGCTGTAAATGACGCAGTTATACCCAGGGCACCAACGGTGCCAGATCCACACACTTTATTGAATGATTTGAAACCTCAACAGAAGTATTTTTCTGTGGTAGATATTAGCAATGCATTTTTCTCAATACTGATACACCCAGACAGCCAACATTCGTTTGCATTTACATTTCAGGGGAAACGGTATACATATACGAGACTACCACAGGGATATTGTGAAAGTCCAACAATATTCGCACAAGAGATGGCAAGTAACCTGGTGGAATTTATCCCACCGAAAGGTAGTCAGATTCTACTTTATGTAGACGACATTCTGCTGGCAGCCCCCACCCAGCAAGAATGCAGAGAGGATACCATAGCATTATTACAATTTTTAGCTACTCAAGGACACAAGGTAAACAAGAACAAACTGCAACTTTGGAAAAAAAACAGGTTAAATACCTGGGATATGTAATATCCAAAGAAGGCAGAATATTAGATGAAGACAGAAAAACAGCAATATTATAAGCACCTAGACCAACTACCAAGAAGGAAATGATGTCCTTCCTGGGTACTACTAACTTTTGTCGGAGTTGGATACCAAACTATGCTTTGGAGTCTGCTCCGCTGACTAATTTGATATTCAAAAAGCCGATGGCAGCACAGGATTTATTACAGTGGACACCAGAAGCAGAATCAGCTTTCTGCAAACTGAAACAACTGATAGCTTCTTCCTTAGTTTTAGGATTACCAAACTATCATAAGCGATTTTTCCAAACTGTAGACTGTAAGCAAGGTTATATGACATCAGTGTTAACACAACAGCATGGGAACAAACAATGCCACATAACTTACTATTCATCACAGTTAGACCCAGTGGCGCAATCCTTGCCCCACTGTGTACAAGCAGTAGTCACAGCTGCAATGGCAGTGCAGGCTTTAGCCTTAGTAGTATTGTTCCACCCTCTCACATTGAGAGTGCCTCATGCAGTCGCGATTATTTTACTGCAAGAAAAAGTAGCATATCTTTCTCCTGCTAGACATCTTTCCTGTATGACTATACTGTTGAGCCAACCTCATATGACAATTGAATGATGCACAACTTTGAATCCATCAACCTTGCTCCCAACCCCTGTAGATGGCAAACCACACTGCTGCCTGCAGGAGATTGAGCAAAAGACATTACCTAGAACAGACCTTACAGATGTTCCCTTGGATGATGCCGAGGTGACATACTATGTGGACGGCTCGTGCAAAAGGGGCCCTACAGGACAGAATCTAGTGGGGTATGCAGTAGTTTCTGATACCGAGATTTTAGAAGCAAAGTCTTTACCACACAACTTATCTGCACAAGCAGCAGAATTGATTGCCTTGACAAGGGCATGTACCTTAGCGAAAGGTAAGAAAGTGAACATTTTTACTGATAGTCAGTATGCTTTTTCTACTGTACATGTTTTTGCGCAGCAGTGGAAAAATAGAGGAATCATAACATCTACTGGTAAACCAATTAACCATGCGCAATTTATTTTAGATCTGTTAGACTCTATTCAGTTACCACAAAAAGTAGCTATTTGTAAATGCGTAGCTCATACCAAACAACAGGATACAATTTCAAAAGGCAATGCAAGGGCTGATATAGCTGTGAAACAAGCAGCTTCAGCTTCAGAAGTTTTTCTTTTGAGTGAAGAATTACAACCATCTGAGATTTTAGATTTAGAAATGTTAAAAACAATGCAGACACTTACTACAAATGTAGAAAAACAAAAGTGGATAAAATGAGGAGCAATCCTTGAGAAGGGACTGTACATCTCCAAAGAAAAGAAACCAGTCTTACCATCTAACTTGTTTAGATATGCAGCTTTGTTGAGCCATGGGCAGAGCCATGTCTCAACAGGGGGGATGGTACAGTTAGTGAATCGAATGTTTACGGCATATGGATTTACTAATTACACAAAAGATTTTTGTGCAACATTCCATGTTTGTAACAAGCATCATGCACAAGGGGCATTGAAACCTAAGCAAGGGAGTTTCCCTAGACCACCGTATCCGTTTCATACTATTTGTATGGATTTTATAGAGCTGAACAAATGCGAAAATAAGAAGTACTGCCTTGTCATTATAGATATGTTTTCCAAATGGGTGGAAGCTTTTCCAACTAAAAATCCAGATGCAGCTACTGTTGCAAAAGTCCTTGTTAAAGAAATTATTCCTAGATTTGGCAAACCGGAAAAGATTTATAGTGACAATGGCACACATTTTGTAAATCAAACTATACAACAACTTAGTCGCTATTTTGGATATCATTGAAAAACCATTGTGCATACCACCACCAATCTGCAGGATTAGTAGAGAGGCATAATGGGGTGTTGAAGAATAAACTTAGAAAATTTATTAGTGAGACAAAAAAGAACTGGGTGCACTGTTTACCTCTGGCACTGTTGAGCATGAGAACTGTTCCAAATGCAAAAGGGTTGACTCTTTTTGAAGTTCTGTTTGGGAGGGCATATTATACACGTCAATGGAAACCTCTCATGTCTGCAGAGCAGGAGGCTGACAGTTCACTTGCAGGGTATATGAGGCGATTTTTGAATAACAAACTTTTGCAGTTAAATTCTGTTTCAGATAAAGAGCAAACGAAAACATCAGAAGCAGCAGTAGCCCCAGGTACCTGGGTCTGGGTGAAGATAGTGAAGAGAAAAAAACTGGAGTTCTCCGAAGTGGGAAGGGCCGTACCAGGTACTACTGTCGACACCCACTGCAGTCAAGATTGCGGAGCGAGCTTCCTGGATTCATTTGACACACTGTAAACTGGTTAAGAACTTTGAACTGGACAAAAACCTTGTTACTGTTGTACAATGAGAACAAAATGACCAGGTATAGAGCAAATAGAGACACTGAACAACCTCAGAAAACTTGCATGATTATTCTGGTAGCCATATTGATAACATTGTTCTTTTTGTTGTGGCCTTTCCTTTTTCCTGCCACAAAAGTTGAACTGATTAAACGTGATGAAACGAACAAAGACTGGCACACAAACTTTAACACTTATCAGGCAATTACACGTGTGTATGCTGAGACTTTTAATGTTTCGAACTGCTGGATCTGCACAGCCATACCAACAGCATACGGGGGGCTATTAATGACTGCAATCCCCCTAGGGGTCAATGACACCTGGGAAAACTTGATTTATGACACAGTAGCTATTAAAGCATATGATAAGGTAGCACTGTATTTGCCTGTGACACAAAAGGGAATTGTATGTTTTTACAAGAATGACACAATTCAAGTGGGTTGGAGCAAGTGTAATGTGACTGTACATTATAAATGTTATACCAAAGCAAACAAAATAGGTGGAACTTGTAGTTCAAATTATGACTCATTTCTTGAGTCCATGCATAAGACTATTGACCAAATGCAATGTAATCCTGTACTTTTTAAACAGTTATCTGTAATAGATAGAAAAATGTTTCATGCAGGGCAGCCATTTCGTAACAAAGTAACTACTAAGGTAGAGGATTGTTATTTTGTGTGTGGTAAAAAAGCATATAAATGGTTACCTGAGAATTGGTCCGGCAGTTGTTTTTTGGGGTACCTGGTCCCGGCCATACGACACACTGCAGTTTTGCCTCAGGGAAATATTCAAAATACCCGAGATGTGGCCAAGAAAGCTGTTAAAAAGCCTGAAAATCCAGTGGGACAGATCGAGGCGGGCTGGAAAGACCATCATACTGTGGATACCAAACTGACGCACATGGACTTGAGTGATGCTGTTATATCGTGGGCAGGCATATTACCTGCATATGGTGCAGTTAAATTGATTTGGGAGCTGTGAAAACTGTCTAAACTTCTCAAAGTAATGAGTAATGCAACTTTCTCTGCTCTTGAACTGATAACTGATGAACTGAATGCTATGAGAACTGTAGTGCTCCAGAACCGAATGGCTCTTGACTTCACCCTAGCGGCGAGGGGTGGTACATGCACTTTAATCAAAGAAGAGTGCTGTGCGTATATACCAGATCATCAGCACGAAATAAATGACCACCTAGAGGTGATACAGCAAGTGTCGGCCATGACCAAGCCAGGCCCAAACCCTCTGACGGACTTTTTCCAGAATTTGTTTGGGGGGTGGGGTTCCATCCTAATGAACATCTTGATTGCCATTTGTGTGGGTTTGCTCCTGATAGGAGCTTATATTTGTTACGGTATCCCCTGCATGAAAAAATTAGTCAAAGAATTTATAGATATATCAGTTTCTGAAACTATGTATCAAAGTACTGAATTTGAAGAACTGTTAGAATGTGAAACACTTTCAAAAAGTTTTAAACTGAATGACTTTCTTAACTGCAAATCCTGAATAGAAGAGGTTAGGAAAAGAAGCAAACTGTTTATTCTTTTTGAAAATAGAATTAAAAAGTATTAACAGGGGGGAAATTTCAGAAAAATATGTATTAATGTGTGTATGCTTAATGCTAATTAGAAGCTAAATAAGTTAACACATTTTTCATTCTATTTTATATGCACTGTTTTTATATATAAACTGAGTTTCATATGAGACTAAAAAGATGCTTTTTGAAACTGCAGTGTGCTTTCTGAAACTTGCAAGATGCCCTCTGACCTAGTAATTGCTAGCACAGCAATATTCATGTTTATGCCTTTTGGAAATGTACTTGAGAAGCAGGTGGTTATCTGCTAGGTTAGGAGAGAATAAATGAACAATGCTATATCCTGGAAAACAATCCCACGTGACAGAGTCAAAGAAGATTTTTGAACATTTATCTGGAATCCTATATTGTTAAAAAGAGATGAAACCCATGTTATGAACTGTTGACATCTGGGAAAAGGCTCTGCAAAGATAAGTAAGTTATCTAAATATGCAAATATGTGAATGTTGTGCAGTCTGCAATTAGCAATCACTGGAACCAACACTTTGTAAAGACTCCTGGAGCTGTGAATAACCCAAATGGTAATGCAGGGAACTGATAATGTGACCCAGATACAGAGAATCTGAAAAATTTCTTTAAGCTTGTGGCTATATTATTGTAATAATAAACATCCTTTACGTCTAATATTACCATAACACTCAAAGGAGGAATGACGTAACAGAGTGTGAAAGATCAACATTTTGAATTTTACTACTTTCACATACAGATTTAGAAAGAAAAGATCTTAAACTGGTCTCCATGAAAGCTCTTTCTTTGGTACCAGAAACATTCTAAAATAGAAGCCTTTGTCCATTTGATATAAAGGTACTTATTCTATAGCTCCTAGGGTAAGCAAGTGTCGAAGAACCTGAGGAAAAACTTAATTTGTTTCAAAGGATGGGAGGAATTCCCCTGAAAGGAGGTATTTGTATCAAGTGCTAATTGTACCTCTCCCAAGCCCTGTTTAGCACCCAAGAGTCTGAAGCAATTTGCTGCCAAAAGTTAATGTAAAGAGACAATTTCAGGGACAGATTTCAAGAGAGAGTGGTAGCAGGGTTGGGGATGGTGAATAAATGCTGACATAGTCACTCTGAAGTATTAGGCTGCTCCTTTTAGGAAAAAGATCCTTGTTTCCCCCCCCCCCCCATCCTGCCATCTCTTTTTTGCTCCCTCTTTGCCTTGAGATGACAGAGACTCTACTGTTTTTTTTAAGGAAAGGAGGATTTGGAAGAATTGTAAAGGGGATCTAGAAGAATCTTAGACACTCCCTGAATTAAGTAAAAAACAACAAAAGTACCAAAATCCAACACGGCAGACTGGCAAAATAAAATAAAATTAAAACGTTAATTCAGAACAGTAACCGCTTCATCAGACTGACTCTTAAAAGTACACACTAGGTTTAAATAGCTAGCATAAAATCAATTAACACCATCGCTAAAAACATTTTAAAGTAACAGTCTCCAAATAATTTAACTTAGATGAACATCAGTAAAACACTAAGAAAAAGCTCATATGTGAAATAAAAACTGACAACGCATTTAAAATGTCAGTGTTTAAGTGGTCTTGCCTTTAAGAATGGTTTTAATGAAACAACCTCATTTAATCCTAGTTCTTTAGCTCCTCTTTAGGAGGAGCTGCAGCTATGACACCAACTGAGCATGCGTGTGTACGGTAGTGCTGAGAAAATGCTAACAGGAAATCCACATAAGAAAAGAAAGTCGAATAACAATGAGACCAGGAGTTTTTCTGTGCCTTTGCGTGACCTCAGTTTTTTAAGAAACAACAAAAAATACCAGGCAAACATTTGAACACTATGCAACATTCTTACAGCCTCTAACCACACTCCCAACCTCTCAACACAATATCTACGGACAAAGCAAAAAATTTTCAAACAACAAAGTGTTAGCATCAGGGATAGTTATTGTCAGAAAAATATGTATTAATGTGTGTATGCTTAATGCTAATTAGAAGCTAAATAAGTTAATACTTTTTTCATTCTATTTTATATGCACTGTTTTTATATATAAATTGAGTTTCATATGAGACTGAAAAGATGCTTTTTGAAACTGCAGTGTGCTTTCTGAAACTTGCAAGACGCCCTCTGACCTAGTAATTGCTAGCACAGCAATATTCATGTTTATGCCTTTTGGAAATGTACTTGAGAAGCAGGTGGTTATCTGCTAGGTCAGGAGAGAATAAATGAACAATGCTATATCCTGTAAATGTAATGCTCTTAAACAATCAGCTCTGTTCGAAGTATGAGAACATGTGCAGCTGCAGAAGTTTAGAGATAGTGTAGACAAAGAATTGTTAGAGAAATTAACTGCTTGCTTTGTGCTTGAATTAGCCATAGTACCTTCAATGGTAACATTGCATGTATCTAACCGGTGGTAGCCAAGGCCACGTTGTTTTCCTTAGGAAGTTTCTCACAAAAATTGATAAATCAGCAGAATTTTATGAAAGCAATTATTAGTAAATGATGATGACAAAACTTGTGATTCACTACGTCAGCTTGGTAGGCAATGTCTTATTAGAAAGTGTATAAAAATGTAAGCATTTCCTGTTTCTAGTTAGACAAACTCTGTATTAGCACATTTTTGTCTCCTTGCTGCAAGATTAAAGTGCCTTAACCTGAACCTACCGTGTTTTGATAATTTTTAAAGTATATTTTTCCTTTGACAGTTTGGTCCTTTGGACCAGAAAGTACCTCTCACTCTAGGCCTAGGTCAGAATTGGGCCCGGTGGCATGTACCCGTACGGAGAAGCGGCCACATTGGCTCTTCTGTTTTGAAAGACCTCCAACTGAATTGTCGCTCGAAAAAGGCCAGCCACTGTTTCTGATCTGGGATTGGAGGACGAGTCAATGTTCCGGTGGATCAACTCACGGAGGGTCAGGTAAGGAGGAATTTACCTTTTTTCTGTTTTAGATCAGGGACTTGTTACAGTATTGTTTTGTCAGGGAGATTTGCATGTGCAGATCAGGGACAAAAAGATTGCTGTCTTGTCATAGATCAGGGAAACAGAATAGGTAGACAGTTATTCTAGATAAACTGTGAAAAGGTGTAAAATCATGGTACCACGTGATAAAAAGGGTTACGTACCAATTTTTAGCTTAGCTAAGGCAACATGGGAAATCAGTGCAAAAGTTCGAGACCCCCTAACCGAAGACGCGAAATATATGCAATTACAGCGTGCCGATAATGCTAAGTATTATACAAAATGGGTTGATAAATACAAATTTGATGGTAATTTAGATAAATCTTCACTTATTAAACTTGTTAGACAACTTAAAACAGATGCAAAAGGTCAGCTAAAAAAGCAATGGCAGTTAGGAGTCCCTCAGGCACACAGGTGGCTTGAGGAAGCAAATCGCAGGGAACAAAAGATTAAAAATTCAAAAGCAATGTTCTTAGATAAAGAAGATAATAACTTGGTAATAGCGACAGCCCCTCCTCCGCCCCCTCCGCATCCTTTACCGGAATATGAAGCGAGTGGACAAGCTGATCCACCTCCACTATACCCAGCTGTTCCTGCAAAAACAAAGTCGAATAACAATGAGACCAGGAGTTTTTCTGTGCCTATAGTTTCTAATATGGATTTTATGACTGCTTCTACCTCTTTTAACCTGTGGAACCCCTTTCTGATCAGAGACAAATCCCAAAGCTGAGAGAGAAAGGGCAGAATACAACAGATCTCAAATATGGAAACCAACCAGACTTTGATGGCCCAACAAAGACGGAGGTAAAAGATCTAGTTATAAATATCTCCTCAGTATCTTTAACTACTGCACAAATAGCACTTTTGAATAAAGGCCTTTCATTTATCCCTACACAGAACGTAGAACTAACAGATGCATTGACAGACCTAAGACTTTTTGGAAGGGCACTTACATTAAAAAGTTGTTTTCTAGGAATAACAGTAATGATATTGACACTTTTAAGAAGCCTAGTACCTTTATCCCACCTCCAAATGTGAAAATAGACATGTTCATAGAGATTTGTGAAAAACAAATCAGAAAAGAGTTTGAATGTAAAGACAAAGCTGTATACTTTAATTTAACTTATGATGAACATGTTGCACTGACAGAATTAAAAATCATTAAGTGTTTAGATATTAGACCAGCTGACAAGAAAGGGGGAAAAGGGGGAATAGTAGTACTAGATAGAGAATATTATTGAGCACAGATGGACAAATTACTAAGCAATGCTGACACATATGTATGCATCTCTAAATCTGTTGTCAATGCGATTATTGAAAAAGTATCTTTTTTTTCTATTTGATATGCTTATGACTGGCATGATCGATGAGAAGCTTTTTGAGTATTTTGAAGTCAATTAACCCCTAGTACCTATAATTTATGGTTTACCTAAGGTGCATAAAGATGTAATCAATCCACCAATGCATCCAATAGTGTCTGGAAAAGGTTGGGTTACAGAGCCACTTTCAATTTTTAGTGAAAAAAATCTACATCCCCCTATTAGGAGGTTGTGAGACTATTCTTAAGGATACCAGAAGTTTCTTGCAGAAATTGTATGTCGCTACCTCCAACTATGACAGTAATTATTGCTTAGTAACCATGGATATAGAATCTCTTTTTATTGTTATTCCTAATGAATGGGGCACTGAAAGCATTAGAAATGTTATGAATACTAATAACTGTTTTTCTACTGATAAGAGAGACTTAATATGTGCCTTACTAGAACTTGTACTTGAAAATAATGTTTTCTATTTACAGAACAGTTTTATGTACAGAAGCTTGGCATAGCAATGGGCAATGCATGTGCGAACAGCTATGCCAACCTGGCCTTAGTACAATTGGAGAGAGATGTATTATTACAAGATATAGGTTTTTCTCACCACATCTTATGGTTCGTTAGGTTTGTGGATGGCATCTTCCTTTTATAGAATGGATCACCTGAGACCCTTGTTGAATTTGTAGAGTTCTTGTATCAATCTACAGGTTTTCTTAGATTCCCATTTAAGTATTCATGTGAACAATTTGAGTTTTTAGATGTTATGGTGAAGAAATCAGACTTTAATCATATGGAGACTAGTATTTATAGAAAATCCACTTGGAGGAATTGTCTACTTCACAAGAGTAGTATGCACCCCAGGTATATTCCTAAGAACATGATTAAGGGACAAGTACTTAGGGTCATGAGACTCCATAACAGGGATCAACAGCTTAGTTTAGCACTTGAGTCTCTGAAGAAAGATTTCTTAGATAGAGGGTACTTAATAAATGAAATTGATAGATGCATAACAGATGCATTGAAACAGAGAAGGAAGGCCCTATTTTTCTGAACCACTGTTAAATGAAGATACTCATATACATGAGAGAACAGAGTTCCTTGGATTTCCTTTATAAATATCTGATGAGTATGTTAGAGTCTGTGATATCAATAAACGTAACTGGGACATTTTAGATACAGTGGATGAATTAAGAAGTGTTATAGATACAGTGCCACACTTCTCTTTTAAACATAATAGATCACTGAAGAGGCACCTATGCTATAATGCATCCACTACTACAAAGGTTTTAACATCGACTAGGAAAGGTACTTTTAAATGTAGGAATTGTACAGCCTGTAAGTTTATTCATACAGGTATGAATTATGTACATTCACATAATACGTTTCAGGTAGAAATATATTTCTATGCTGATTGTAAGACCAGAAACATAGTATATCTTAGTTATTGTGCTAAGTGCCTTGCATTTTATATAGGTATGAGTAATAGACAGCTTAAGGAGAGAATCTTGGAACAAGAGAGGGACATTAAAAATAAGAAAGATACAAATGCCTTTGCTAAACATATAATGAATTTTGGTGCTGACCATACCTTTAGCTTTCTGGTGCTGGAAATAATTTCAGAGAATTTAAGAGAGGGTGGTATTAGGAACAGGACAGAATCTGCTGAACAGAAATGGATTCTGTCACCGAATGCAGATAAAGAACCAGGTTTAAATGAGGTTGTTTCATTAAAACCATTCTTAAAGGCAAGACCACTTAAACACTGACATTTTAAATGTTTTGTATTTTTGTCAGTTTTTATTTCACATATGAGCTTTTTCTTAATGTTTTTACTGATGTTCATCTAAGTTAAATTATGTGGAGACTGTTTCTTTAAAATGTTTTTAGTGATGGTGTTAACTGATTTTATGCTAGCTATTTAAACCTACTGTGTAAATTTAAGGATCAGTCTGATGAAGCCATTTGATACACCGTGAAAGTGCTTACAGTTTTGAATTAAAGTTTTCATTTTATTTTATTTTGCCAGTCTGCTGTGTTGGATTTTGGTACTTTTGTTGTTTTTTATTTGGATTTCTTTATTGTACCAGTCCATTCTTACTCCCTGAATTAACATTCTTTTTTCATCAATTTGTTTTAGGACTGGAGTGCCAGAAAGGCCAAACAAAACCTCCTGATCTAGAGCAGAATTCAGTATCTCAGACTTTACTTCAACAACAAACCTTTGGTTGCATACAAAGGCATATCTCATCAAAACTGTAGCAATAGCAATGGCCCTAGACACAGTATCTGCACGATCATACACTCTCTTCAAAATATATTTAGACACTTGATAAAAATTAGAAAGTAAATGGAATATACTTCCACATGTGTGCTTGGTAGTTAAGAAGTCTATAAGCTAAAGTGGATAAGGAGAAAATCCCCTTACCTAATCTGTCCAATACCTTGCCTTCTTTGTCCACAAGTGAGGGATTGGTATTGACTGTTTTCAGAAGAGGTAGATATAACAGCTAGATCTAATTGAAAATGCAAAAACAAAAAATTATTAATTTGAGGTACAAGGGGACTGAAGGCTTAGAGTCAGGATTAGTACAGGCAAAGTATCCAAATAAAGGCACAAGCATGTGAAAAAAAAACAATCACCAATAGTATGTGCAACACAGGATGAATCACCAACAGTATGTGCAACACAGGAAGAATCACCAATAGTATGTGCAACACAGGAAGAATCACCAATAGTATGTGCAACACAGGAAGAATCACCAACAGTATGTGCAACACAGGAAGAATCACCAACAGTATGTGCAACACAGGAAGAATGACCAATAGTAAGTGCAACACAGGAAGAATGACCAATAGTATGTGCAACACAGGAAGAATCACCAATAGTATGTGCAACACAGGAAGAATCATCAATAGTGTGTGCAACACAGGAAGAATGACCAATAGTATGTGCAACACAGGAAGAATCACCAATAGTATGTGCAACACAGGAAGAATCATCAATAGTGTGTGCAACACAGGAAGAATGACCAATAGTATGTGCAACACAGGAAGAATCACTAATAGTATGTGCAACACAGGAAGATATCACGTAAAGCACAAAAATAAGAAATGTGAATGCCAGTAAAAGACCAAACACTGTTTAATAAAATAAAAAGTTGAGCACTTTTGTCCACACCATTACAATAGGACTTCATCAGAACACAACCCACCCCAAATAATTAATTTATACAAATTAGGCCATTAACCTTAATCTCGGTCATAAAGCTATAACATTATATACAAATAAAATGTTGAAAAAAAACTAGCACTCATACCATCAATAATTAAATAATTACTTAAAAAGCAGAATTAATACACAGTAACCAATTCACAATTTAGCTTTTCTTAATTTTAATAAAAGTTATATAGGGATTAAATTGTTTCATCCAGGTTTACAGGCTGCATCTAATTTTAACTGCCATATTAATTCAAAGTATTCTGAATGTGATTCCCAAGCACCTTTCCTTAAATTCTGTGAAACTATATCAAAAATGCCAAATAAAATTTTTGTAAAATTCTGATATAATGTAGTGTTTGTAAAGTGCAATTTTCTCATTGCGTCTACTTATGCTGTAGTACAGGCAGCATTAGAAAAAATACTCCAAGGCTGGCAAAATGGGAGGGATGGGTGTAAATGAGGCATATCCACTTGTAACATCTCATATCATCTCCTCAGTTATGGGGAATAACCATTTGTTCCCATAAAAATGCCTCGTTCATTCTGGAAATAGCCTGAGAGAAAGAAAATTCTGCCAAATGAGGTGGACAGTACCAAGTTTCCTCAGAATCAAAGTTATGGGTTTGGGATCTACAGGAGAAGGAAGTCTGTCTCTGTCTATGTCAGAATCTTCTGACAAGTATTACTGAGGAATTTCTTTAGTAACATTGCCTTAGGTAAGGATTTCTGAGCACCAGGATTAAGCACTTGTAATAACTGCCTGGCTATAATAAAAAAATCATCTTTTCAAACAGACACCAAGTCTTCAGATGAACAATATCTAACCTGTTTTTTTTTTCTTTTCAGGTAACATCCTGGAAAAGACTAACTTTAAGATTGTACCAACTCTGTCAAGCAGTGTCTTTCCCCAGCTATCCTGAGAAGCATCCCCCAGAGTCTCCCCTAGGATCATTGAAAATGGTTCTCCTATGCGTAACTGGACACTGTGATATCTGTAAAAGATGTGGCTGACCCTCAGTCCATAGTGGCTGAAAGGACTTCACCAGAGAGATTCAGATAAGCAAGTGAGTAGTGTGAGGAATACTGGTTGGCTACTACAGGGTCACTCACTAATGGTTGAGAAACTGTCTGAGCCTACAGTGGTTGCAAGGACTCTTTATTGTGTTGTTTCTTCTTTTCAGGTTCAGTGGGAGAGAAGGCACTAAGACCTATCCATGTCATAGCTGAGGAACTAGTCTGAATGCTGGTAAGCTGTACTAGAACAGGTCAGTCAGAAGGTAAGTTGTCAAACAATGTTCATAAGCAACACACACACAACTCCACACACAGTCCCCTTTTTTTGTAAAAATGTAATTATAGGACAAAAAAATCTTATCAGAAATTAAGCACCACTACACAATGTGCACTGACAAAAAAAAAGTAATAACAGATAAGTTATCACAAAGTGTACTTGGGTACTAAAAACATTATAAATATCCCCTACCTATTTAAAACACTTCCCAGTCCTTAAACTCAGTCATGTACATTAAAACTTGCCATGAGTAGTACACTTTTCAGAGAAAAATAGTCCAAAAATAAAAAAGGCCTTATTTCAAAATAACATTCATTGAAAATATTGTGAAAAATACCAGATTTCTTAAAGGGGGATACCACTTTTAGTCACTAAATAAAATAAATCTTAAAAATACAATTAGTTTTAAAGTGAAACATCACATTGTTTGATCTAACTTTCATTCTAATTAGTTACAGGAAAATACAATGACCATAACACAACTAGACAGAGGCTGTAATTAGCTTAGAGAGATATTCTGCTGAACTCTTCATAGAAGTAAAACTTGGTTTTGTTAGACATCCCAATATAGTGACTACTTATACTGTTTTGCTATCACACATAGTATTGTAGTTTATCATTCAAATACTTGTACCCAAAAGCAATATTTCAAAACACCTTCATATGGAAGATAATGTTCTGATACAAAGTGACTGATGCCAAGACCTTGTCTACAATGTAAAAACTTACTTAATTTTCAAAAAAAAAGAAACGTGCATTTTGGTCTCTCTCATACACATACACAGTTACACATGTCCATACTTTTTTTTTTTACACAACAATCACAAGCTCAGCTCATCATTATTGAACTTGCCAGGAATGATCCCCTTTCCACAAATTAAGTGCAACCTAAGAGGTAACTTGTATAAGGATTATTGCAAACATAATTATTATTATAACTAGGTAACTGAGAAATAGCAGCCCAGCAGTGTTTTGTATTCAAAATGGCACCACAAACTTAGGCCCATTAGACATAGCAGATATACAATAGACACATTTAGTGCAAACTTTATCTTGTAACAACTATACATTCACAAATTCCTGAATCCCTTTTGTCTAATATAACAAAGGGAGACATTCTGAATGTGCTTTATAAAAACAAAAATACTGCTTCCATGGAGCATTATAATTTACCAGGACATCTAACAAATAGTGCCAAGCATATCCTTATGGAACTGCTCCATAAAAGGTTTAACCTGAGCTTTGATGTTTTCCACAAAGTATGGCGAACTGCAAGGGCATCCCTACCATGGTCATAGGAAACTATATACCCATTACTCTGACTTACAAAGCCATGAAACATATCTTATCTTACCTCAAACTACAATATGAGAAAAATAATCAGGCCAGGCCCACATCAGTTTGGCTTTAACAAAGGGAGTTCCTGCCTAATTAGTTTATTTAGTTTTTTTGTGATGGCCACACAGAAGGTAGACAGTGCCCATTCTGTTCACACAGCTTATTTGGATCTAGTCAAAGCACTCATCACTGTAACGTGCTAGCATCATTAATAAAGCTAAGTGCCTTAAAAGTTGATCCACATATGGTGAGACAGCTTGCTTGCTAAAGGATAGAACTTAAATAGTTAAGGTGGCAGTCACCTCTTCAGGAAGTATGAAAATAACTGGTTATATTTCCCAGGGCTTAGTACCAAGACCCCTCCTTTTAGGCACTGCCTTCTCTGATCTCCACACCAGAAATAAGGATTTTGGTTCTTTAAGTTTGCATATGACTGCAAACAACATGTTATTGTCAAATCTCAGACTAATACCAATTAATTTCAACAAAAACTAACCCTTGTAAAGAACAAATGTATGGTAAATGTAGAGTATTATCACATTTGGTAAACATCTCTCTCCTTCAATGTATAGTATAGCCAATGTTTCACTCCAAAATGATAATGTAGCCAGTGACCTTGGAACCTGGGTTGATAATTCCCTCTCCTTTGATCACAATGAAGCAACAGCAATCAAAAAATCATTCTATTTAGCACAACTAAGATGTAAAGGCATATAATCTTGTTCAAAAGAAGTCATCATCCCTCTGTACACAGCTCTAATTAGTCCAGTTACTAAGTACAATAGCCCCTTCAGCATGTACTTTTCTAGAAATAGTAAGCAACCAGAAAGACCCCTGTGGATCTTAATCAAGAGATTTTTTGGCCCCAAATACCTGAGCTACAGGGAAAGGCATAAAGCACTATCTCTTTATCTGGAGTCTTACCAGCTGTTGTGGGTTGATCTATGTCTTGCATTCTGGATTATTAAAGACCCCATCATCTTCAATTCTCACTATTTTTGAAAGTGATTCAGCTCCACTAATTCCAGCAGTAGGGAATTAAATCTGCACACATAAACAAAATATACTGGGGAGACATATTTATTACTTAAGGTCTACCCCACTGTTGTAACAAACAGTCCTTGCAGGCTAAAGAAAGTTATACCCTTACGTCCTTCAAATTAAACCTGGATGATTGACTTGGCACCCATGCATTTACTGAACGATGCTGACCTCCTTTGCATTTACTCAGCGAGAGTGACCTCCTTTGCCCTTCATGAAAAGGGAGGTTAGAGCAAGATGGTGGGGCTGGGTGGGTTACTAGTAAACAGCAAATGGTCTTGTGACTCAAATGCTTTGTACTTCCTATTATTACAGTATTAAACAAATCACATACATACATACATAAAGGATACAAAAGTCCTGATATTTCAAGTTAGTCTAGCATTCATTGTCAACATATAAACTGATGCAAACTTTTATTTGCATGTTGTTGCAGCAGTTCTAATAAAGTTCTTTATTTTCCAATAACCAGGAGAGAGACATATTGATATGAATGCATGGAGGGGTGATGTGAATTGCACATGTTTTTTTTTAATCTACTAGCATTGTCCTTTTCCCATTAAAAGAAAATATATGTTATGGACATTCATGGAGGGAAGAGATTACTCCATATTTCTTATTTTCAGCTCTTTAAAGTATGATGGGTTATAGCCCTGCAGGAGCTTAGAATTTTTTTTTCATTTACTCACAGGCTTTGCTTCCAAATGGTTTATTTTTATGCATAAATGATGCTTCCAAACAGATGACTATGGACCCTTCCAAGAATCCTTTCCTACCTCCATCACAATTTAACTCCATTTTTCAATACTGATAGATGCCAGACAGGTCCCTTCACCATAAAGAACTTCAACATTCTCAGGAGACAGAGACTTTTAGTGACTTTAGCTAAAGGTCAGAGAGTTGAGATTCAGTGATATGAAGATGCAGGTGTTGGAGGGGGACCATTGGCTGTGCTGATACAGTTTGCATTACTAATCAGTGTTTGAAATCTATTCAAGTTAACAGCATAGCTGTCTTGAGTTTTTGCTGATAAATATAATGAATGAAGAAAAGATAGGTAGGCAGTCAGTATTTTTAGTTAATAGCATTTACAAAGCAGAGTCAGTCCATGGACCATAATCTTCCCGACAATACCCACTCTTAGAGGGTACCCCTGCCTCCAAGAAGAAAATACATGTCAGGCTGAAGATAAAGTTATAGGTACCCATCCAACCATCAAGGTTTCCCTTAAAGGAAGTGAAGCCATTGCTGTGCTTTATGTGTAACCAGATTATTCTAGAGGTAGAAGGATTCTTAAGTTATAAAACTTTTCCTCCAGCATGTCATATTTATATGGTGATAGACAGTCAAGTCTTTGCTTTGAGTGTTTGTTGACCTTTTGATTTATGGATGTACAGGTGGGTCAGGTAGGACTAGATCCTTAATATAACTGCCAGCTACTTTAAACCACTGATCAGGAGTCAATAAGAGACATAGCATTGGAATAGAGCTTCAAGACTGTCTTGGTAGCACAGGGTTTTTAGTTTAGTAAGCTTTCTGGTTAGAAATCTCTGGGGTCTTTCTAGCTGTATGATGTGTTTAGATAGATACACAAACTAAAAGAGTTATCAGGGTAGAATATGGAGGAACGATAACTTCTTTTGCCCTAGATGAGATAGTTTTAGTTATTATGTGGGCTAGATAAGAGGATTTCTTAAATATATGTAGGTAGAAAGATAAGAAATTGTCTATGACAGTCCTGAAATCGATGACAGCGGCACTACTTTGAAGTGAGATGCTGTCTATATTGTATGCTACACTTGCAACTTTGTTTACCAGAAGGTGACAATGCTGCACTTCTCTGCATTTAACTTAAGCCTATTTCTATTACATCACTGATTTGTATAATTTAGCTATTGCTGTAGTAACACAGTGTCAGATGTTGTGTGATCATCCAGACTGCAGTCATTGGTAAATTTAGGTAGCTGTATGTCTGGGTGGTACATGGTTCCAGGAAGAAGTTGAACAAAACAAGTCTCAGTACTGAGCTTTGAGGAATTCCATTAGTCACCTGTTTGCTTTCTAAGGTGGCTTATGCTACTTTAAATGCATATGTTGTATTTGTCAATGTACTATCAGTCTTACAATGTTAGGGCCTGCATTTAGGTCTTTAAGCATATTTACAATTTCAGCATTGGAAATAGTATCATACTTCTTCCAGGTACACTGAATTAACTGCATGGTTACTATCCACAGCTTCAGTGACATATATTAACAAGATAAGTAAATTCAGTAGACATGATATCCTTTTGACAAAATCATTTTCTGCAAATGAATAGCAATGCAATTTTCAACATCGGACTTTATGAAATCAGGCACAATGTCTTTAATGGTTTTGCAAATGTATCTTTTTAGGCTGATTAGTCTGTAGTTCTTAGGATCTGTGGTGGATCCCACTTTACTGAGTAGCTTAAGAATGTTTTTCATTCCTTGGGGACATGTTGTGTGGTTATGCTTAAGTTTAACAGTTTTAAGAGGAAGTTAGAGAGAAAATATGTTTGGTCCTCTTGAATGAAAAAGAAGACATTGTTGGGGCCCACTGAGAAGGCTCCTTTGGCTTTAAAGAATATTGGGTTAGGAAGGCACTCAGGAATTTCTGGGATTTGAATGACTGTTTCTTGCGTGAAATTGGAACTTAATTTATCATATGTTTATTTGCAATATCTTTAAGGTCAGTGGGTGAGTGTTATTAATCATTTCACATAGTTAATGAAAGATTTCATATTTCTACTTGACCTTTGGTGCTAATTTTAATTCATGTTCTGCTTTGATCTCCCTTATGGTAACTTTCACATTTTTGCTGATGATTGTGATGGATCCTTTTATGTGGGTAGATTCTGATTTACTCTATGCCTTATTTAGCTGTTTTTCTTTTATTACAAATCTTATTAATGCTGGCATTCCACAAAGGCAGTTTTTGTTTATGTTCCCCATGATATTTAGTTCTGATTATGACCTCTTGTTTTATGCATTTCGTTTAACTTTTGTTTACCAGGGTAGTCCACTGATCAATACTGACCAATTTCAAGCTCAACCCAGGTGAAATACAAAACATTTTTAAACAAAAAACACAAAAATGTAAGCAATAACAGAGTAGTCCAGAAGAATTATACTGATAAAACTGAGTATATACATTTGAATGAGCAAGCACAGTGATATGCACAATCTAGCAGAGTGTAATATGCAATATATACATTTGTTTCTAAAATGGGTCAATCTTTAGTGAATCTTGAGACTGAAGAATAGACTTGGAAAGGAGATAGGCTAGAAGATATGTCCTGTGAAACAGGAGCATTTGGCTTGGATTAAGAAGGGCTTTTTGAATTGAGTTGAATAGTAGAAATCAACCATCAAATGGCATTTTAATGGTAGTTTAGTAAGCACATGTAGAAATCTTAAAAGGACCCACAGAACAGGAAAGGTGACATGTGACAGGCTTTGAATTGAGAGTTTACCTTGTTTCGTGACCTTTGAACTTCAATAAGTTTCATCTGCGGTCCATGGGGTATTGGCCTTGAAAAAAATCTGGTCTCTGATAACTAGCTAAACTCCGCCACAGTTTTCATCAGGACTGAATGCACAATAGGTGCTGAATCCTGATAAAGGGGGGAGTGTTATTTTGATCCTGATAGTACCTTTGTTACAAAACAGGTGTGTGTCTGTGTGTGTCTGTGTTGTGGGAGGGAGTTACAGGAGATCCCCTAGATCCACTAATTAAGAATCTGGCAACAAAAAAAATACAGGCTTTTTGTTACTGGAATGTCTAGAAGTCCTACCAACACAGGGTTTCAGCTATTATTCAGAAGGCAGGTGCAAAAATGTACAGGTCATGGCTCCTTGTTTTTATTCCACAATCCATAATTGGCAGTCCAGTAACTGAGAAAAATCTAACAAAATTAAGGAGCTCAACAAATATCAACAATTACTTCTTCTTCTTTTGGCTTTTCCCAGTTAGGGGTCACCACAGTGGATCACCTGTCTGCTCATGATTGGCAGTGGAGTTTTATGGTGTCGAATTGCCAGCCCGGCACCCAACCTTCTACAGAAGGCACACACATGCACACAGTCACACTTAGGTTCAATTTAGAGTGTCCAAGCCACCTACAACATGCCTTTAGGATGTAGGAGGAAACTGGAGCACCTGGAGGAAACCCATGCAACCACAGGGAGGACATGCAGACTCCGCACAGAAGGCACCCCAGCCGAGGATCGAACTAGAGAATGTCTTGCTGTGAGGTGGGAACACTAACTGCTGCACCACTGCGGCCACCCCAAATATCAACAATTGCTGTTCTCTTTTAAATTTTTAACATAGGGGACAAGCCCCACTGTATCTACAAATGCAGGAGGACATAATCTTCACACCCCTGGTATTTACATATACCAACTTTGACATTTCTATACATCATATCGAAGGAATTCTCAGACACACATCAATCTCAGATTTAGTATATGAAAGTCTCCATTTTCACACATTCAATCTTATTATTCTAGGGCTCACATGTAGGAGTTTTATAATTGAAACCTGCTACCAAAGACAATCTTTGGCAAAGTGATACATCTTGTCTCAAATCGATATGTACTGGATGCCCATATAATTACACCAGCTGTTTAGCCAACTGTTAAATGGAATCATCATCTGTTTGTATCTGGACATCATTATGGGTGAAAGTAAAATTCCATTCAGGGCCAAAGTCTTACTAGCATTTAACACATGCATTGTGAGCTCCGGTATGTCTTTCTGCATGTCCTTTTGGATTGATTTCTCAGTCCATAAATTCCAAATATGAGCCACCTCAAGATCAAAGTCACATTTTCCCTATATGAGACATTGTTAAGCACTTTTGATATAATGGATCCTACCACTGGAAATCAGTTATCACCCTGCCTTTGTCTAGACTAGTGAATTTAAAGCTATTATGTTTCACAGTGGAATCAGCAGTTGTTAGCATGTCTGCTTAGACATACAAACTTAGTGGCAGTAGAAGGACTGTAGACTGCAGCTTAGTGACACACTGGAGGGGTGGTTGTATTAGTGAGTCACTGCTGTAGCTCTTTAGCCCTGATTTTTAAGAGACTTGTGAAGATGTTCATTTACAAGTTCAGCATATTAGTTAGTATAATATGATCTTGTGGAGGTATAGATGATTTTGTGTTTCTTACTGACCATGTGTGTGAGAGGAGGTTTCCACCAGATTATATATATTATGCCTCGCTTAGTGTTATATTGGTCAAGTAGTGGATGCTTGCTGGTGAACCTTATACAGTTTCTATACTGTTTAGGAATTCCAAGTCTAATGAGGCTGACAACAGATGGGATAGTGCTGGGTTGAGCTTAATTGTTTACCTTGTGGTTTACCTCGTGGATTGAATTGTCAAGGGCAAGAATAATATACTGAACCAATTTAGTCAGCAGGTACAGAAGATATACTGGGTAAGTAAACCTTTCTGCAGAGGAGGAATACAAGATAAGGTAAAGATGTGCTAAAACATATGCAGCAACCACTTGAACCTGTAGAGAAAAAAATATCTAACAGTCTAATCCAATAATAATTTGGTAATGTTCACAAATTCAATATAACAATGATATCACAGCTGACAAGGTAGCCCAAATTAACACAAAAAAGATCTGACCGTAATGAACAACTACAGTGTGGTATATTAGGCATATATAATACTAATACACTGATTCTGTGCAAAAGAATAAGTGAAACAGTAGTAAAAATTACATCTGGCATAGAATAGAATAGAATAGTTAGCTTAACTGCCTCTTATGGTATAGTTGAAGGTTGGCTTGAATGCCATACACCACATATTTCAATGCTTAGTTGCCACCAAAAGAATCAAGGCAGGTTGGGACACATGCCACAAACATACTTCAGAGAGTCATTAACCTTAAGTGCTACTCAATGCTTGCTCCTTGGATGCCATAAAGCACATTTCATAGCATCAATAGGTATAGGTGCCACACAATCATTAACTCTAAGATTTAGCACACCTACATGCCACAAGCTTAATGCAACCAAATAACAGGTACCGTCAATAACTTGTACAATTACAGAGGAATTGTTGGTATTAATAGCTGTTGATGATGGTTATGCCCTGCAACCAGTGAGAAACTATTATATAAATAACAATTTGAGTAACAGAGTGGGGAGCAGAAACAATATTACAAAATAAGTAACAGCAGCAGTTCATAAAGCAATGCAGCTGATCTGGGAGCAACAAGGAGTTTCTATAAGCAAGCAACAGCAGCACTGCAAAACTCAATGTGGCTGA